>NC_029780.3:89424698-89428059 GCF_000817695.3 Arachis duranensis
ACATGATCGAGAACCGACAGCTGGATAGCCGTGCCGTGACAGGGTGCGTTGAACATTTTCACTGAGAGGATGTGAGGTAGCCACTGACAACGGTGAAACCCTTGCTTAAGCTTGCCATGGAAAGGAGTAAGAAGGATTGGATGAAGACAGTAGGAAAGCAGAGAGACGGAAGGGACACAGCATCTTCATGCGCTTATCTGAAATTCCCACCAATGAATTACATAAGTATCTCTATCTTTATCTTTATGTTTTATTCGTATATCACCCATATCCATTTGAGTTTGCCTGACTAAGATTTACAAAGTGACCATAGCTTGCTTCATACCAACAATCTCTGTGGGATCGACCCTTACTCGCATAAGGTTTATTACTTGGACGACCCAGTACACTTGCTGGTTAGTTGTGCGAAGTTGTGTTTATGCCATGGTATTGAACACCAAGTTTTTGGATTCATTACCGGGGATTAGTTGAGTTGTGAAAAGTATTGATCACAATTTCGCATACCAAGGTTTCTCCGGCCTTAGGTGCCATCAATGGTAATGGAAAAACAAAAAGCTTATGATTTTACCACACCAAACTTAAAATATTGCCCGCCCTCGAGCAAGAGAAGAAAGACAAGAAGAAGAAGAAGAGAAATTATGGAGGAGAGTAAGGGAGGTGTATTCGGCCAAGGTGTAGAAGAGGGTGTTGTGTTGTGTGAAAATTAAGGACAATGGAGGGGTTTATATAGTGAGGGGAGAGGAAGTAGGTTCAGCCATTTAGGGTGGGTTTGGGTGGGAAAGAAATTTAAATTTTGAAGGTAGGTGGGGTTTATGGGGAAGAGTGGATGGATGTGAGTGGTGAAGGGGGTAATTGGGAAGAGAGATTGAGGTGATTGGTGAAGGGTTTTGGGGAAGAGTGTTTATTGGAAAGAGAGGATGAATGTTGAGAAGAGTGGAGAATATGGTAGGTGGGGATCCTGTGGGGTCCACAGATCCTGAGATGATCCTGTGGGGTCCACAGATCCTGAGGTGTCAAGGGTTTACATCCCTGCACCAATTAGGCATGTACAATGCCTTTGCATGCAATTCTAGCGTTTAAATGCCGAAGTGATGCATGTTCTGGGCGCTCAACGCCCATGTGCAGCATGTTTCTGGCGTTGAACGCCAGTTCCATGCTTGTTTCTGGCGTTCAGCACCAGCTCTCCTCAGGGTGCATTCCTGGCATTCAACGCCAGATCCATGCTCTGTTCTGGCGTTGAACGCCAGCCAGATGCTCCTTACTGGCGTTTAAACGCCAGTAAGTCCTTCCTCCAGGGTGTGATTTTTCTTCTGCTGTTTTTGATTCTGTTTTTAATTTTAATATTTTTTTGTGACTCCACATGATCATGAACCTAATAAAACATAAAAGAACAATGAAAATAAAATAAAATTAGATAAATAAAGATTGGGTTGCCTCCCAATAAGCACTTCTTTAATGCCAATAGCTTGACAGTGGGCTCTCATGGAGCCTCACAGGTGATCAGGTCAATGTTGTAGACTCCCAACACCAAACTTAGAGTTTGGATGTGGGGATTCAACACCAAACTTAGAGTTGGCTGTGGCCTCTCAACACCAAACTTAGAGTTTGATTGTGGGGGCTTTGTTTGACTCTGTACTGAGAGAAACTTTTCATGCTTCCTCTCCATTGTTAAAGAAGAAGATCCTTGAACCTTAAACACAAGGTAGTCCCCATTCAATTGAAGGACCAATTCTCCTCTGTTAACATCTATCGCTGTGGCTAGGAAAGGTCTTCCAAGCATGATGCATTCATCCTCCTCCTTCCTAGTGTCTAAGATTATGAAATCAGCAGGGATGTAAAGGCCTTCAACCTTTACCAACACGTCCTCTACCAATCCATAAGCTTGTCTTACTGACTTGTCTTCCATTTGTAATGAGAATAAGGCAGGATATACCTCAATGATCCCCAGCTTCTCCATTACAGAGAGTGGCATAAGATTTATACTTGACCCCAGGTCACACAGAGCTTTTTCAAAGATCATGGTGCCTATGGTGCAGGGTATTACGAATTTGCCAGGATCTTGTCTCTTTTGAGCTAAAGTTTGCTGAACCCATGTATCTAGTTCACTAATGAGCAAGGGAGGTTCACCTTCCCAAGTCTCATTACCAAATAACTTGGCATTCATCTTCATGATAGCTCCTAAATATTGAGCAACTTACTCTCCAGTTACATCTTCATCCTCTTCAGGGGAAGAATAGTCTTCAGAGCTCATGAATGGCAGAAGGAGGTTTAACGGGATCTCTATGGTCTCTATATGAGCCTCAGATTCCCGTGGGTCCTCAATAGGGAACTCCTTCTTACTTGAGAAATGTCCCATGAGGTATTCCTCATTGGGATTCACGTCCTCTCCTTCCTCTCTAGGTTCGGCCATGTTGATTATATCAATGGCCTTGCACTCTCTCTTTGGATTCTCTTCTGTATTGCTTGGGAGAGTACTAAGAGGAGTTTCAGTTATTTTCTTACTCAACTAGCCCACTTGTGCCTCTAGATTTCTGATGGAGGACCTTGTTTAACTCATGAAACTTAAAGTGGCCTTAGACAGATCAGAGACTAAATTTGCTAAGTTAGAGGTACTCTGTTCATAATTCTCTGTCTGTTGCTGAGAAGATGATGGATAAGGCTTAATATTGCCGAGCTTATTTCTTCCACCATTATTAAAGCCTTGTTGAGGCTTTTGTTGATCCTTCCATGAGAAATTTGGATGATTTCTCCATGAAGAATTATAGGTGTTTCCATAAGGTTCACCCATGTAATTTACCTCTACCATTACAGGGTTCTCAGGATCATAAGCTTCTTCTTCAGAAGATGCCTCTTTAGTACTATTGGATGCATTTTGCCATCCATTCAGACTTTGAGAAATCATGTTGACTTGCTGAATCAACATTTTGTTCTGGGCCAAAATGGCATTCAGAGAATCAATTTCAAGAACTTCCTTCCTTTGAGGCATCCCATTATTCACGGAATTCCTCTCAGAAGTGTACATGAACTGGTTATTTGCAACCATGTCAATAAGTTCTTGAGCTTCTGTAGGCGTTTTCTTTAGGTGAATGGATCCACCTGTAGAATGGTCCAATAGCATCTTAGAGAACTCAGATAGATCATAGTAGAATATATCTATCATGGTCTATTTTGAAAACATGTCAGAAGGACATCTTTTGGTCATCTGTTTGTATCTTTCCCAAGATTCATAGAGGGATTCACCATCTTTTTGTTTGAAGGTCTGAACATCCACTCTAAGCTTGCTCAGCTTTTGAGGAGGAAAGAACTTAGCCAAGAAGGCCGTGACCAGCTTATCCCAGGAGTCCAGGCTATCTTTAGGTTG
>NC_029780.3:89428064-89436757 GCF_000817695.3 Arachis duranensis
AAGAACTCAGTTAAGAACTGGTAGGGATCTTCTGATGGAAGTCCATGAAACTTGTAGTTTTGTGGCATTAGAGCAACTAGTTAAGGTTTCAGCTCAAAATTATTTGCTTTAATGGCAGGAATTGAGATGCTTCTTCCATCAAACTTGGACGTAGGTGTAGTATAATCACCAAGCATCCTTCTTGCATTATTGTTGTTGGGTTCAGCTGCCATCTCCTTTTCTTGTTTGAAAATTTCAGCAAGGTTGTCTCTGGATTGTTGTAATTTAACTTCTCTTAGTTTCCTCTTCAGAGTCCTTTCAGGTTCTGGATCAGCTTCAACAAGAATGCCTTTTTCCTTGTTCTTGCTCATATGAAAGAGAAGAGAACAGAAAAAGAAGAGGAATCCTCTATGTCACAGTAAAGAGGTTCCTTATTATTAGTAGAAGAAGAAAGAGAATAAGAGTGAAGAAGAATGGAGAATCCCAACACAAGGGTGAGGATAGAGGCAGTGATTTGAGATGAAGAGAAGTGTTAGTGAATAAATAAATAAATAAATATAAGAAGAGGAGAGGGAAGGAATTTCGAAAATAAATTTTGAAAAAGTAGTTAGTGATTTTCGAAAATTAAAGGTGAGATAGAATTAAAATTAAAATTTAAAACAATTAGTTAATTAAAAAGAATTTTGAAAAAGGGATGAGATATTTTCAAAAAGTAGAGAGGGAAAAGTAGTTAGGTGATTTTGAAAAATAAAAGAAACAAACAAAAAGTTAATTAGTTAGTTGAAAAAGATATTAAAATCAAATTTGAAAAGATAAGAAGATAAGAAGTTAGATAAGATATTTTGAAATCAAATTTTTTTGAAAAAGATAAAATTTTGAAAAAGATATGATATAAAAGATATGATAAAAAGATATGATAAAAAGATATGGTTGAAAAAGATTTAATTTTTTAAATTAAAATTAATTACTTAACTAACAAGAAACTAAAAGATATGATTCTAGAATTTAAAGATTGAGCCTTTCTTAACAAGAAAGTAACAAACTTCAAATTTTTTGAATCAATCACATAAATTGTTAGTGTAATTTCAAAAATTATGAAATAAAGATAAAAAAGATTTTGAAAATCAATTTAAAAGAAATTTTCGAAAAAATATAAAAAAATTGAAAAAGATTTGAGTTTTGAAAAAGTTTTGAAAAGATAAGATTTTTAAAATTGAAATTTTGACTTGACTAACAAGAAAACAACTTATTTTAAAAATTTTTGACCAAGTCAACCCAAAATTTCGAATTTTTGAGAGAAATAAGGAAAAGATATTTTTTTGAATTTTCAATGATGAGAGAGAAAAACATAAAAATGACCCAAAACATGAAGATTTTGGATCAAAACACATGATGCATTCAAGAATACTATGAATGTCAAGATGAACACCAAGAACACTTTGAAGATCATGATGAACATCAAGAACATATTTTTGAAAAATTTTTTATGCAAAGAAAACATGCAAGACACCAAACTTAGAAATCTTTAATGCATGGACACTATGAATGCAAAAATGCATATGAAAAACAATAAAAGACACATAACAAGAAAACATCAAGATCAAACAAGAAGACTTACCAAGAACAACTTGAAAATCATGAAGAACACTATGAATGCATGAATTTTCGAAAAAAAAAGTGCAAGAATAAGATGAACATGCAATAGACACCAAACTTATAAATTGACTCAAGACTCAAACAATAACACAAAATATTTTTGGTTTTTATGATTTTATGATTTTTTTGTATTTTTCTTTTATTTTTTTCGAAAAAAACATATAGGAAAAGAAATTAAGAGATTCAAAATTTTTAATAAGAATTCCAGGAATCTTTCAATGTTAGTTTAAAGCTCCAATCCAAGGGTTGGGCATGACTTAATAGCCATCCAGCTTTAAAAGATATAAATCAGGCATACAACAGCTGATATTTCATCCAACTCCATACATACCCGTTATGTTGACAAGTGGAAGCATCAATCCAAAAGGATTTGGATATGGCTTTACAACCAGTTAGGCTTCAACATGTTACTATGAAACTCTAGAATTCATTCTTAAAAATTTTGGAATAATTTTTGAAAACAAAGGGAAAAATTTTGAAAAATATTTTTGAAAACTTTTTGAAAAGAAAATGAAAAGAAAATTACCTAATCTGAGCAACAAGATGAACCGTCAGTTGTCCAAACTCGAACAATCCCTGGCAACGGCGCCAAAAACTTGGTGCACGAAATTGTGATCATCAACAATGGCACCAAAAACTTGGTAGCGCTCTCAAATGTGAATCACACTTAGTCACAACTCCGCACAACTAACCAGTAAGTGCACTGGGTCGTCCAAGTAATACCTTACGTGAGTAAGGGTCGATCCCACGGAGATTGTTGGTATGAAGCAAGCTATGGTCATCTTGTAAATCTCAATTAGGCGGATAGTAAATGTTATGGAGTTTTCGAATAGTAAATAAATAATAAAGCAGAAAATAAAGATAGAGTTACTCATGTAATTCAATGGTGGGAATTTCAGACAAGTGTATGGAGGTGCTTGTCCCTGTTGGATCTCTGCTTTCCTACTGCTTTTATCCGATCTTTGTCACTCCTTTCTATGGCAAGCTGTATGTAGGGCATCACCGTTGTCAATGGCTACATCCCATCCTCTCAGTGAAAAAGGTCCAAATGCTCTGTCACAGCACGGCTAATCATCTATCGGTTCTCGATCATGTTGGAATAGAATCCCTTTATTCTTTTGCGTTTGTCATCACGCCCAACAATCGTGAGTTTGAAGCTCGTCACAGTCATTCAATCCCTGAATCCTACTCGGAATACCACAGACAAGGTTTAGAATTTCCGAATTCTCATGAATGCCGCCATCAATCTAGCTTATACCACGAAGATTCTGATTAAGGAATCCAAGAGATATGCGCCCGGTCGCAATAATTGCATTGAAACTTGAGGTACAGCAGAGCTCCACACCCTTAATCTATGGTGTGTAGAAACTCCACCGTTGAAAATACATAAGTGATGAAGGTCCAGGCATGTCCGAATGGCCAGCCCCCAAAACGTGATCAATAGTCTCCTAAGATGAATAATAAAATAAAACTGAGACCAAAGATATCTAATACAATAGTAAAATATCCTATTTATACTAGACTAGCTACTAGGGTTTATAGAATTAAATAATTGATGTAGAAATCCACTTCCGGGGCCCACTTGGTGTGTGCTTGGGCTGAGCTTGAGCTTTACACGAGCTGAGGCTTCTTTTGGAGTTGAACGCCAAGTTGTAACGTATTTTTGGCGTTCAACTCTGGTTCGTGACGTGTTTCTGGCGTTTGACTCCAGAATGCAGCATGGAACTGGTGTTGAGCGCCAGTTTACGTCATCTAATCTCGAATAAAGTATAAACTATTATATATTGCTGGAAAGCTCTGGATGTCTACTTTCCAAAGCCGTTGAGAGCGCGCCATTTGGAGTTCTGTAGCTCCAAAAAATCTATTTCGAGTGCAGGGAGGTCAGAATCCAACAGCATCAGCAGTCCTTTGTCAGTCTTTTATCAGAGTTTTGCTGAGGTCCCTCAATTTCAGCCAGAAATTACCTAAAATCACATAAAAACACACAAACTCATAGTAAAGTCCAAAAATGTGAATTTAGCATAAAAACTAATGAAAACATCCCTAAAAGTAGCTAGATTACACTAAAAACTATCTAAAAACAATGCCAAAAAGCGTATAAATTATCCACTCATCACACACGCACACATCTTATTTCAAATCACCATTTAAGAAGGCATTATTAAAATCATATGGCTGATACGAGAAAATTTAATGTGCATAACTACCGGCAAATATACCGGGTCGTATCAAGTAGTAAAACTCACAAGAGTGAGGTCGATCCCACAGGAATTGATGGATTGAGCAACTTTAGTGAGGTAATTGATCTAGTCAAGCTAATTGTTGATGGTTTTGGTGGAATTGAACTAGTAGAATGTAAATTGCAAGAAATTAAAATGCTAAAAGTAAATTGCAGAATGAAAATTTCAGAAACTTAAAGGGCAAGAAACGTAAATGAGCTTGAAACATAAATAGCAAGAAAATAAAGGCAAAAATGTAAATATCAATGGAAAGTAAATTGCATGAAATGTAAAGGGCTTTGGGTGCTGGGAAAATAAAGGAAGCAATAAATTCAAAGCAAGTAAGGTGAACTCAAGACAACTAAAATGACGGACAACAAAGAGAAATATTCATTAGGAATTGGAGATATCATAATCCATCATGATTCAATGGGTCTCAACTTCATTCTCAATCATATGAAGTAGATCTATGGCGGATTGTAATTAATTGAGTCCCAATTCCTTGGCAACCCAATTTCTCTAATCACAATCAATTTGCCAATTCCTTGATCTAATTGTCATGAGAAGAGGTCAAGTGCATGTCTCTCATCCATAAGCCACACAAACTCTCAAGACCTCAATTCCACTCGAATGGTGGTAATCAAGAGAGTTGTGAGAGATAGAGCTTCAATCTAATTCCCATGATTCCCCTTCTGAGGCTCACATGGAAATTCAGTGGATCTAAATCCCCTTCCGGAGTGAATAGATCAAATCAAAACAGAAGTTATCTCTTAGCTACAATAAGCAGATTGAGAAGGAGAAGAATTTCATTCATTCATTAGAATTATAATAGAGCTCCTCCTCCTAATGATTGGAGTTTAGGTGATCATCGCTCTAAGAACAATTGACGAGAATTTAAATTGCATGAAAGTAAATCAAACTCAATGCAAACTTAAACGTAAAATTGCAGAAAGGTAAAAATGCAAGGAATTGAAATGGCATGAAAAGAAACTAAACTTAATATAACCCAATTTTAAAATTGCAGAAGAAAAAAAGTGTAAGAAATTGAAATTGCATAAAAGTAAATGAAGCTCAATAGAAACTAAAATATAAGATTGCAGAAAAGAAAAGTGTATCTAAACTAAGAGTATTAAACTAAGCTCTCTGGAGTCTCTAATCCTCCAGGATGCGAGAGAGCTCTAGAGTCTCTAATCCTCCAGCCTCGTTTACAAGTTCCAAAACTCTCCTATATATATACTCTTCTTCTCATCTTCAAAATGGGTCTTCAAGTACTTGGATATAGGTTTTGGTCTTAGTTGAAACAAGCTTGGAGTGGCTCTTTCTGACGTTGACATTGGCATTAACTTACTAATGTTCACAAGCTTGCCTGGGTGCCATTGAAGCTGGAATTGGCCTTGGCGTTAGTCACCAACGTTAGTGCACTAACGGTGGCACTAATATTGCATGCATAAGCCAATTTGGGTGTTGCCACTGGCATTGGGCACCAATGTTGGTGCACCAACGTTCTTCACGTCACGACGCATACGCGTGACCCAGCGTTTGTGCGTCAATGCTAGCTTTAGTGACATAGTGTTAGTGTGCCAACGCTCTTCTCATGCGTGCACGTCACCCACATGTACACGTGGATTGTCAATTTCCATGCTCACGCGTACGTGTCGCCCACGCGTGCGCATCGCTACCAATATTTTCAAGCTTCAATTCATGAATTTATCGAAGATGTTGGTGTGCCAACTTTAGGTAACGTTGGCACACCAACTTTAGCACCTCCCTTGCTAGCAACATTGTCAGCAATGTTGGTGAGCCAACTTTGGGCCACCAACATTGCTTGTTATGCTTGGAACGTTAGTGGGCAACGTTGGTGAGCCAACTTTAGCCACCAACATTGCTCCCCTTTTCCTTGTCAATGCTTGTTAGCAACGTTGGTGAGCCAACTTTGGCCACCAACGTTGCTTCCTTTCTCTTTGGCAACATTCATAGGCAGCATTGGTGAGCCAACTTTGGCCACCAACGTTGCCTTCTTTGCCCTTCTCTTGCTTCTCCTTACCTATCATCAATCAAACAAATGCATCAAAGCCTTGCCATAATCACAAGATAATGCATCATCTTATTGCATCATGTAATTCTTCCATTAATATCATGAAAATGCTCATAATTAACAATGTTTGATTAAATCAAGGCATGCATATATTTCTCATCCAAATACTTGCTTATTGCCTAAGAAATGCATGAAAACCAAGTAAAAACTAATGAAAAAGGCTTGTGAAACTAGCCTAAGATGCCTAGGCATCACAACACCAAACTTAAATCTTGTTTGTCCCCAAGCAAGTAGTAAAGCATAAGAGAAATGAATGAAAACACAGAGAGATACAAGACCTTATTGATTGATATTCAATCCTAGTTAATAGGGTATTCATGCATGATATCCTAATGATTTTTGTTTATGGCTGAAGTAGTGAGATTCCTTTGAATCCTTACTTTGTTTGCACCCTATGAGACTTGTTATTGTTGGTCCTTAGTTTGAGCTTTTCTTGCTCTCTTTCTTTTGATTGAGACTTATTGCTTGGTTGAGGCTAAATTCTATGTATTAAGGCAGCTCTTTAAAGTAAGCTTTCAGCCAACATTCCCGCCCCAGTTGGTTCAAGATGCTAGGTGTTGAGACACCCTTAAGGACTTACTTGCTCAAGCCTCTCCTTAGTACATACACATCACAAGCATTTAGCTTGTTTTATTCTTTGGACATTGGTACCCAGCACCTCTTTGGGTCACTAAATGCTTTGTCTCAAAGTAGCTCTTGATGGTGGACTTTCGGTTGGCAATCCCAGGTTAGTAAGCCCAAGTTGCCAGGTGATGAAGCACCCCTTAGAACCTAGTTGTCCAAGCTTTTCTTTGTAAAAGAGCATCACAGGCATATATCCAAAATCTCAAGCCATTGGTGTCGAGCCCTGTTTATTTCTTTTGTTTCTTTCTCTTGCATTTTCTTTCTTTTATTATGGACCTCTTTCATTTGTCAAGTCTCATAGAATGTAACTCAAGTTCATATCTCAAATTCAAGCTAACATCTAGCCTTATTCATGAATCAACTAATGAACAAGAACATACCACCATATAATCTTAGGATCTTTATTCTATCTTCTATCAAAATGGACCTTTTACTTTTTCTCTGTTTTTCAACATTCTCTTTTATTCAAGCATAAAGGAACAAAGCATGCAACTCAAGCAAGATGCAGTGACATAAGCATTTAGACTAGCAGCCCAAAATGACAATAAAGAAAGACAAATAGAATGTAAAGGTTCATGAAAATAGGGTACAATCATCCTTCCAATTAAAGCACTTCAAACTAGAAACGGTTAAGTAATAATACAACCTCTTGGTGTCTTCTTGCTTCTTCCTTGTCATCATCATCCATAGCTTTTGTATCCTTCTTTGTCTCCTTGGATGATAGTGCATAGTCCTTTTAAGAGATTGATTGACTTCCTATAAAGATATTGGAAGTTGCTTGTCCCCAAGCACTTGAGAGATGGTTCGCATGCATGTATGCTTGTGATTTTCTAAACTTAAGTTGGTGTGTGAACACCAAACTTCCTACTTCTATATGCAGCAGATTGAATACATGCAGGAAAACATCAGGTGCTTTTATTAAGAACACAAACTATGAACTAGAAAGTAAACAATTATTAAGTAGTTTCTCTGATTATCTAGAGTTAGTGACTAGTCATGCTGAGGGTTGCAATGTGTTCTTAATAAAATCTATGGTGGAACACCAAACTTAGAATTACACATTCACCCTTGAATTACTTTGGTGTGCAACACCAAACTTAGCTCCTTGCAATACAGAGAAATCTACTTAACTCTTTTATTGAAACAACTTAGAAAAAAAAGTTACCTCTGGTTGGGTTGCCTCCCAATAAGCACTTCTTTAACGTCACTAGCTTGACGTCTTGTCCCTTGATCATGGAGGCTGAAAATCATATTGTCTCAACTTTTCTCCTCTTACTGTGAACTTTCTTCCAGTATCCTGGTTGATGATCTCTATGTGTTCAAGTGAAAGGATCCAGCTCACAGTATAGCATCCAAGCAAGTGTGGAGATATGTAACACCCTACCATACAGAGTCTTATGCTTAAGTCATAATTCAGAGATGGCAAGGTATTACGACCTCTAAAATAAAAATTTAGTACGTGTAGTAGTATGAATGATTGATTATAACTAGGAGCCTTTATAAAAAAAAGGGGTAAACCAAAAATCGCAACTCAAAAGCGCAACACTCCGATCGATAATGTAACGAATAAGGGTAACCAACGCGAGATTATATATATCTACAAAGGAGTATCAAAAACAGGAATATCAAGACTCAATATCCGGCTGCGAAGATAACCGGTCCGAGCATAGCAATATATACATATGATAAAAATAAGGAAAACCCCAAAGGAAACCCAAAGGGACACAAATACATAAAACCTATTCTCCAAAATCTCCCATAAAAGGAGTCATCACAGTTTGTATTATTTAATGGAGATAAAAGTATCTAAGCAAAACATATAAACCAAAACATAGCCCCGAGAACAAAGGATCTTCGCAAAAATAGATGTAGCAAATACAGTTATATCAAACAAGGAGTATACAAATAGGAACAATTAAGGCATTTAGACAATTAGCAAGTAATATGCAGTCAAATAGGCAATCTCAAACAATTCATATAGTATGCATATGATGAATGCCTATCCCTAGTGGCTGATGATATCATCTTGTCGGTTATTGAGCCAACCCGACAAGTCCTGGTCGCTAACCATTGGACTGTCCCTCTGTCACGCATCCCCAACTCGAGTTATACTCGTTATA
>NC_029780.3:89436899-89437220 GCF_000817695.3 Arachis duranensis
GAGTATCAAGTCTCAACCTGGAGCACGTGGTGGCTAGCCACTGCTACTACCCTGGGAAACTCGTATCTCAGATAGTGGAAGTGCAAATCACAATTATCAATAATTCAGCATAAACATGCATGAATTCTCATCCATGGATCAACATCCATATCAGCCGTCCGGCTCACGGTTCAGTCTAGAACCAGCCAATATTCATATCATACACAGCCATTCCGGCTCACGGTTAAATCCATAACCAGCCAATTCATAAACAATTACGGCCCTTCGGCCAATGGCATAACAAGCACTTCCACCACCATCCTCCACATCTCACATAATCAT
>NC_029780.3:89437838-89438828 GCF_000817695.3 Arachis duranensis
ATCGGCGCGCCCGCGCACATCACGCGTACACGTGGATGGCGCTTTCTGGAAGATCGGCGCATACGCGCCAAGTGCGCCTATGCGCGAGGGGTTATTCTGCTAAAAATTTTCTAAGTTAAAAGCTGCAGAATTCACAGATTTAAACCCCAATCTTCCAACGGACATAACTTCCTCATTTTAAATCGTTTTTCACCCGTTCTTCAAACGACATGGACTTCCCGGATCTAATTTCATTTCTAAACAGATTTGGCACAAAACGGAGATCCGTAGTCCAAGTTATGTCCCACCAAAGTATGCCCAAAAACCATGTTTTTCATAAAAATCACAAAGTGCCATTTTCAAAACAAGCCATTTCCAACTCTTTTCAAAATCAATCAAAACATGCCAGTTTCATCCCTTTTCTTTGAAATCAATCAAAATATATTAAATCCAACATCAAGCCTCCTCAACTCACACATTGAGACTTTACCATATTTTACAAAATCACTATCTCATCATTTTAACCCACTTCACCCAAGTGGCTCAAACTTAAACATATTGACATATCATATACTCTTCCTCATGCCAATTTCAACAACACCAATCCCAATAAATCATTATTGCACACAATCAATATCATACTCACCATTAACATGGTTCAATCCACAATTCAACCATAACCAATCATCAAGCATATATCACAACATGCATATTTCTCATACATCATACCACCAAGGCATCAATAATCATCATCACATATATGACCACATCATATATCTCAATCATTCAACAACATCAACCATTCAATGCCTATCTTAGGGCCTCTAGCCTAAGTATTTCCTACCACATTACATATTAGATACGGGAAACCGAAACCATACCTTAGCCGATTTTTTCCAAGCTCCACCGGAGCACTTCCAAATCACTTATCCACAAGCTCTCAAGGCCTCAACACCTCCAAGAACAGATTTTTCACCACCAAACCCTTTCCAAGCTTTTCAAAATCACCAA
>NC_029780.3:89438952-89460191 GCF_000817695.3 Arachis duranensis
ATTGTATGGGTTTTGTAGAGCTCTCCGCGGTGAACGCGTGGCCGCAAACGGAGCGGCAATCGGAGCTCTAGATCAAAAGTTATGGTGGTTTGAAGATCAAGTGAGAGAAAGAACTTGAGAGAGTGTTCTTCCCTCCATGGCCTCCATTTTCAGCATGTGAGTGTGTTTAGTGAGGAGAGAGAATGCTGAAAACTAGGATTTTGGTCTAGTTCTGTTGGGCCAAGGGCCCACTTTGGGTCCGGTTGGCCCGGTTTGGCCTGTTCGGTCCAATCTTAGCCCGAATTCTATAAAATTGGTACCGAAATTCTCGTCTCAATCTCCTCTATCATATTTAGCCATAAAAATCACATTTTGGGCTTTCTAGAATAAATTCTCATTTATGGGTTAATTAGCCATTAATTAACCGGGTTTTACAAGATACATTCAGTAGTTGGTAGCTAACATCACTTTATCCCCTGGTGAGAAGCCTTCAGTGGGTATCTTTTTGTTTCTCCACCCTCTTGGTGTCTTCCTCTTCTCCTTTTCAGGAGATGATTCATGCTTTGGTGGCTCAATATCTAGAAATCTCTTGTTGAGGGTCTCATCTGGGGGTTTTGGTTGTAGTTCCTCCTTAACTTCTTAGGCCTGTTGCACCATTTCTACTTCTTTCCAGCATAGGTTTAGAAGCTTTGGAGTTAACTCATTAATTGTCTCCTTCAAGCTCTGATCTCTAGCCTTAACCTTCATGCATTCTTCTTCTTGAGTGGGTTCATGCAGGATCTTGAAGACATGAAATGCTAAGTGCTCATCATGCACTCTTAGCAACAATTCTCCTTTCTCGACATCTATTAATGCTTTGTCCCTAGCTAAGAAGAGCCTCCCCAGAATGATGAGAGTGTTAGAGTTCCCCTCCATGTCTAAAGTAACAAAGTCAGCTGGGAGGAAAAATTTACCCACTCTTACCAGCACATTCTCCATAACTCCTAGTACATGCTTGATAGATTTGTCAGCCATTTGGAGAGCTATCCGAGTTGATTTCAGTTTAAGAATTAGGAGTTTTCTCATCAGGGATAGAGGCCTGAGATTTATGCCTGCACCAAGGTCATAAAATGCTTTCTCAATTATCATGTTGCCTATGGTGCAGGGGATATGAAAGCTCCTTGGATCCTTCCTCTTCCTTGGTAAATCTCTTTGGAACATAGCACTACACTCCATTGTCATCTCAACAATTTGTCCTTCTTTCAAGGACCTTTACTTTGTCAACCCTTCCTTCATAAACTTGGCATATAATGGCATCTGTTCAAGTGCTTCTATGAAAGAAATATTGATGCTGAGTGCCTTGAATATTTTCAGAAATTTGGAGTATTTGCTTATCCTTATTTTCTTCCTTGAACCTTTGAGGATATGGAAGTTTGGGGACATATGGCTTCACCTCTTCCTTCTTCTCTTGTGGCTGTGGTTCAAGGATGTTCTTATCTCCTTTTGAGATTTGTGAGTCTTTAATTTTCTGATCCTCTTCACTTCTCTCTTCTTTCTTTTCTTTTGGAGCTTTTCTGTCATGTTCTTCTTGAATGGTGGCTTCTTTTTCCATAATTTTCCCACTTCGCAATGTCATTGCTTTGCACTCCTCCTATTTTATAGCTTTTCCCTTGTCCCTTGTGTTGTCTTCTATTGCACTAGGGAAGGCATTTTCTCACTTCTCACCTATCTCTGTGATTTGTTTAGCCATTTGTCTCATCTGCCTCTCAAAATTTCTGATTGATACCTCTTGATTTTTGCTTGTTAGGGCTTGATCTTTTCTTGCTATTTCCTGATCTTGTCTGGCCATCTCTTGAGTTTTAATGAGTTTCTCCATCAACATCTCTAAGTTAGAGATCCTTTGAGAGTCTGGGTGTGGCTGTGGTTGCATGGGGTGTGATGGTTGCTGATGGAAGTTATTTAAGACATTGGGGAAGGTGTTTTATGAGTTAAATGAGGGTGTGGAGAAGTTGTTTTGGGGAAATTGTGAAGTGTTATGGGGTTGGAAGTATGTGTTTTGTGGTTTTGTGTATTGGTTGTTGTTAGTAGGGGTTGGTTGTGCTTGTTTGTGTTGCAGAAGCTATTAGAATTGAGGTTCCTTTGTCCTTGGTTCTGGTTGTCACCCCACCTCAAGTTAGGATGATTCCTCCAAGATGGATTGTATGTATCACCATAGAAGTCATGTTGGAATATACTTGAGGTGTTGTTCATGTATTGCACCTGCTCAGGGCCTTGTTGCTCATAGTTGAATGATTCAAAGTCTTCTCTAGATTGATTCCATTCATGTGAGATTTGAGATTGGCCTTGTGTACTCACTACAGCAAGTTGTATCCCATCAATTCTCTTGGTCATCATCTCAATTTGTTACTGAATTTGTTGGTGCATCTGCTTGTTTTGGGCTATGATTACATTTACTCCTTCACGTTCCATCGCTCCCCTCTTTGGAGTTGTGTTATGGTACCTCTCAGAAGAGTAGAAATATTGATTGTTGGCCACTATATCAATGAGGTTTTGTTCTTCTTGAGGAGTTTTCATCATCTGGAGTGAACCTCCCGAGGAGTAGTCTAATGCTTTTCTTGCCTTACCATCATAGTACTCTAATGCTTTTTGAAGGCTTTGTATCTCTCTTACGCCTCATAGAGTGATTCTCCCTCCATTTGTGTGAAGGTTTGCACCTCAGTTTTTAGCTTGATGATTCTCTGAGGTGGGTAAAACTTGGCTAGGAACTTGCTCACCAAATCATCCCAATTATTAATGCTCTCCTTGGGAAATATTTCTAGCCATTGAGATGCATTGCCCCTCAGGGAGAATGGTCCATAGAAATAACTTGTAGATGTCAGGATGCACCCCATTTGTCTTAACAGTGTCACATATCCTCAAGAAAACAGACAAATATTGATTGGGGTCTTCAAGAGGGCCTCCTCCATAAAAGCAATTATTCTGTACCACAGTGATGAGTTGAGGCTTCAATTCGAAGTCATTTGCATGAACATTTGGAGTGAGGATGCCGCTTCCATAGTGTCTAGGATTGGGGATGGTGTAAGAGGCCAACACCCTCCTAGTAGGTTGGGCATTGTTGTTAGCCACGCCTTCCTCATGCACCTCATCCTCCATGACTTGCACAATCACAAACAAACCAAATAAAAATGGACATTCTAGTGCTAGAATGTGGTTAGAGAGTTAGGTGACACAATGTGTCAAACAGTTAATATGCTTGAAAGAAAACAAAAGAAAAATGCTTAATCTAGACTATCACCTACTTAATCATTGTCAATCTAAATCAATCCTCGGCAACGGTGCCAAAAACTTGATACGGGAAAATTTAATCTGCATAACTACCGGCAAGTATACCGGGTACTATCAAGTAGTAAAACTCACAAGAGTGAGGTCGATTCCATAGGGATTGATGAATTGAGCAACTTTAGTGAGGTAATTAATCTAGTCAAGCTAATTGTTGATGGTTTTGATGAAATTGAACTAGCAGAATGTAAATTGCCAGAAATTAAAATGTTGAAAGTAAATTGCAGAATGAAAATTTTGGAAACTTAAAGGGTAAAAAACGTAAATAAAAGGAAGAAGAATTGTAAAGGGCTTTGTTAAAATGTTGAAAGTAAATTGCATGAAATGTAAAGGGCTTTGGGTGCTGGGAAATTAAAGGAAGCAATAAATTCAAAGCAAGTAAAGTGAACTCAAGACAATTAAAGTGACGAACAACAAAGAGAAAGATTCATTAGGGATTGGAGATATCATAATCCATCATAAATCAATGAGTCTCAACTTCATTCTTAATCATATGAAGTAGATCTATGGCGAATTGTAATTAATTGAGTCTCAATTTCTTGGCAACCCAATTTCTCTAATCACAATCAATTTGCCAATTCCTTGATCTAATTGTCATGAGAATAGGTCAAGTGCATGTCTCTCATCTATAAGCCACACAAACTCTCAAGACCTCAATTCCTCCCAAATGGTGTTGATCAAGAGAGTTGTGAGAGATAGAGCTTTAATATAATTCCCATGATTCCGTTTTCGAGGCTCACATGGAAATTCAATGGATCTAAACCCGCTTCCGGAGTGAATAGATCAAATCAACACAGAAGTTATCTCTTAGCTACAACAAGCGGATTGAGAGGAAGAAGAATTTCATTCATTCATTAGAATTATAATAGAGCTCCTCCCCCTAATGATTGGGGTTTAGTTGATCATCACTTTAAAAACAATTGACGAGAATTTAAATTGCATGAAAGTAAATAAAACTCAATGCAAACTTAAACATAAAATTGCAAAAAGGTAGAAGTGCAAGGAATTGAAATGGCATGAAAAGAAACTAAACTCAATATAACCCAATTGTAAAATTGTAGAAGAGAAGAAGTGTAAGAAATTGAAATTGCATAAAAGTAAATGAAGCTCAATACAAACTAAAATACATATTGCAGAAAAGAAAAGTGTATCTAAACTAAGAGTACTAAACTAAGCTCTCTAGAGTCTCTAATCCTCCAGGACGCGAGAGAGCTCTGGAGTCTCTAATCCTCCAGCCTCGTTTACAAGTTCCAAAACTCTCCTATATATACCCTTCTTCTCATCTTCAAAATGGGTCTTCATGTACTTGGATGTGGGTTTTGGCCTTAGTTGAAACAAGCTTGGAGTGGCTCTTTCTGACGTTGACATTGGCATTGACTTACTAATTTTCACAAGCTTGCATGGGTGCCATTGAAGCTGGAATTGGCCTTGGCGTTAGTCACCAACGTTAGTGCACTAACGGTGGCACTAACGTTGCTTGCATAAGCCAATTTGGGCGTTACCACTAGCGTTGGGCACCAACATTGGTGCACCAACGTTCTTCATGTCACGTGTACGCGTTGTCGACGCATACGCGTGACCCAACGTTTGTGTGTCAATGCTAGCATTAGTGACATAGCGTTCGTGTGCCAACGCTCTTCTCTTGCGTGCGTGTCACCCACGCGTATGCATGGATTATCAATTTCCACGCTCACGCGTACACATCGCCAAGCGTGCGTGTCGCGGCCAATATTTTCAAGCTTCAATTCATGAATTTATCAAAGTCGTTGGTGTGCCAACTTTAGGTAATGTTGGCACACCAACGTTGGCACCTCCCTTGCTAGCAACGTTGGTGAGCCAACTTTAGGCCACCAACGTTGCTTGTTATGCTTGGAATGTTGGTGGACAACGTTGGTGAGCCAACGTTGGTGGGCAATGTTACTCCCCTTTTTCTTGTCAACGTTTGTTAGCAACATTGGTGAGCCAACTTTGGCCTCCAACGTTGCTTCCTTTCTCTTTGACAATGTTCATAGGCAACATTGGTGAGCAACTTTGGCCACCAACGTTGCCTTCTCTGCTTCTTCTTTGCCCTTTTCTTGCTTCTTCTTACTTATCATCAATCAAACAAATGCATCAAAGCCTTGCCATAATCACAAGATAATGCATCATCTTATTGCATCAAGTAATTCTTGCATTAATCTCATGAAAATGCTCATAATTAAGAATGTTTGATTGAATCAAGGCATGCATATATTTCTCATCCAAATACTTGCTTATTGCCTAAGAAATGCATAAAAACCAAGTAAAAACTAATGAAAAAGGCTTGTGAAACTAGCCTAAGATGTCTAGGTATGAACTGCCTTATGATACATCTTTTTGAAACCATTTAAGAAGGCATTATTAAAATCATACCGCCTTATGATCCATCTTTTTGAAAGAGCAAGACTCAAGATAATTCTAATTGTGGTTGGCCTTATGATTGGGCTAAAGATTTGATCAAAATCAAACCCCTCATTTTAATCAAACCCTTGTGCCATAGTCTGGACTTATACTTCTATATTTGGCAATTGGATAGTCTTTTTATTTCATATACCCACTTAGAGCCAATAACCTTGGTATTACGTAGATTATGAACCAAAATCCATGTATTTATCCTCATAAGAGCTTTGCACTCTTCTTGGATAGCATTGTCCCATTGGAGGTTTGGATAGCGCGTGTTATGCTAGCATTCTTAGGATAATTTTTTAAACTCGCATTGTCCCATTGGAGGTTTGGAATAATATTACTTTTTTGCTATTTTTGTATAGATTGATAATGATACAATTTTTTATAAGAGAAATTATATTCATGAAATAATACATCTCTTGAAATAGAAATTTTACTTGATGGTGATTAACACCTATAATCGTTGTGATCTAAAGCATAGCCTAAAAATATACATTTGTATGATTTGAAAGAAAATTTATTTTTATTATAGGACTTTAATAAAGGATAACAAGCACTATCAAAGGTTCTTAACGTAGTATAGTCAGGAACCTTAGCAAATAAGACCTTATAACAAGATTTATTTTAAAAGATAGGTATTGGCAACCTATTTATTAGATAAGTGGTAGTTACTACAGCTTCATCCTAATATGTGAGAGGCATAGAGGCTTGAGAAAGCCTTGCCAAACTTGTTTCAACAATGTAGCAATTTTTTCTCTCAACTCTATCATTTTGCTTATGTGTATAAGCACAAGAGTATCAATGTAAGATACCTTATTTTGCTAAGTAATCCTTGAAAGTGCGAGAGGTAATTCACTTCCATGATTTGTTTGGAACTCTTTAATTTTATATTCAGTGAGATTTTCTATTAGAGATTTAAACTGTAAGAAACCATAAAACACTTGTGATTTGGAATTTAGTAAATAAAGACATGCATATTTAGAATAGGCATCTATAAAAGTGACATAAAATATGTATCCAAGATGAGATATATAAGGTGAAGGTCTCCAAACATCAAAATAAATAAGATATAAAGGAGTAAAATAGATGGTAGATGAATTAAAAATGGTAATTTGTGATGTTTAGCCTGTGTATAATGTTCACACACTATATTTATATCATATTGTTTATTTGAAGGAACATTACAAGAATTCATAACCAATTGTACAATCTTGATTGAAGCACAAACTAAGCCCTTATGCCGTAGATTATTAATGAAAAAATTAATAGTAAACACATAAGGTTTATTTCTAGAGTCAAGATTTGATGGAATATCAACATTGTAGAATTTGTACATACCACCTTTATGAAAGCCTTGCAAAAGAATCTTCTTAGAGTGCTAATATTTCACAAAGCATATAGCATGAAACTTAAAGAAAATGATATCATCTTCACCAAATTTTGATACACTATTAAGATTCTTAGTGATATGGAAGGAATAAATTAATCGTTGCAGATTAAAAAATCTATTTGAATCTAAAGCAATGTAAAATAGTGTTGCCAATATGAGTGACAGGCAAACCTTTATCATTACCAACAATAACTTGTTTAGGTCCACTATAGTCTATACTTGTAAGAAGGTTTGATGCATTGGGAGTGACATGATTTGAAGAACTTGTGTTAGAATACCATGTTGATCCACTATAAAAGAGGGAACTGCCATGTAAGTAGATAGATTGTGAAAGGCTAGAATTGGTGGTAATGGAACAAAAGAGGAGCCAGAAATTTGTGATGCTGAGGAAAATTGAGTAGATTGATATGATATTGAAGGATAAAAAGAGTTTTGTGATTATGATGATGGTGAAATTTGTTAATCAAATATGTAAAAAAGTGCCAAGCAATGTGACCAAATCTACCACATACTTGGCACCAGGGTCTTGGATATTGAAAATAAGATCTTGATCCTCTATTTGTTTTTCCTCTTCTTCCCCTTCTTTTCCTTCTGTTGAAATTTGCATGTACAAGATTAAAAGAATTTAAAAAATAATTTTGAGCAATATGAGCTTGAGGAAGTAGAGTTTTTGGATTTTTAAATTGTTCCATCATATCATCATGTGACAAGATAATAGTCTTAACTTTACATAAGGGATATAATTCGGGTTTAGAATTAACCATAGTGAGAAGAACTTGATACTTAGAACTGAAACCTACAAGAAGAGTCTTGATGTGTTTTTCATTTGTGAGAAGATTTTCAAGAAATACTAAAGAATCAACCACTTTCTTAATTTTGGAGATGTACTGATTTGCAATCAAACCATGTTTCTTGATAATATTGAGGCTGGCTGTTAGTTATTTCACTTTATACCTGGTGGATTGCGCAAAGTAAACTTCAATTCTACTCCAAATTTCATGTGCAAAGGTACATCCAACCATCTTGTTGGAGAAAACAGAATCCATAAATGCAAGCAAGAAGGAAATGACATTGTAATCTTCTAGTGCCCTTGTTTGTAGACTTAAGATTCTTTTCCTGCTACTCTATCTTCATCAGAGATATATTGTGGAGAAATTGAATATGAGAAAAGATTACTTTGTAAGTCTTTGACTCTAGTGACTACCAAGGCCTATTGTTGCTATGTTCTATGATTATTCTTACCCAATTTGTTACCAATTACATTATGAAAAGATTTGGTTAGAAAGAAAATGGATTGGAAAGTGTATTGTTAGGTGTTGATTCAACATCATTGGATATAATAGAGCTATCCATGGATCAATAACCAATCTTGTGATACCATGAAGAGATTTTGAGATAGCTTTCATAGTAAAAAAAAGCAATGTTGCAGTATTTGTGGCGAGGATAGAAAACTAAAGAAGAATAAGAACAAGCATGAAAGAAACTAGAGATGAAGAATATCTTGAAGTGTTTATAATTATGTAGTAAAAGAGATTTTGAACAAAAGCTACTCAATGCACCAGAACTTGCATCTATATATAGGCATTCTAGAATCTTTACACAATGTATCGAAAATCCAAAATCAAGAAAATTAACTTAACTAATTCTAACTTTTCTGATTTTGTTTTTCTATTTTACTAGCTTCTTCTAACCCAAGGAAATTTACACCTTTATTTTTAATACTTTCGTCACATGTCAGCCTACTTAATAGTATGTCATTTGACAATTAACATTTTATATCAGTTGTTTGTTATTAACATTATATTGTTATTAAATACTAGTCAATTGATGAAAAAGCTAACTGTTTGACAATTTAAAATTAAAGGACCAAGCTGATAAGAATCAAGAGACTAATTTGATCATTGCATAAAAATCTTAGTTATCAAACCCAGATTAAACTGTCCTATTTGACCAAAAAACTGGTGGACCAGATCCTCAATCAATGTGGTCCAATTTCAAAACTGTTTAAGGTTAAAAATGGCCAGAACCGGTCAAACTCTACAAGAAATGCGCTAAGTACCATCGGATTTACCGTCGTTCTGAAGTTGACAGCATAAATGGCGTCAAATTTTCTATCAATTTTTCAATGAATTTGTCAGGACTGAGTTGCTGATAACTGTCAGATTATTTTGACAGTAACTTTGGTGGCACATCACGTGTTTTGGCACCAAGTTACCATTGGATTTGTCCGCCAGTCTACGGCAGTTTTTTTTGGCACACTTAAGCCACAATTAGTAATCAAATTAAAACTCTTGTTAACAAAATTAGGACAGAAATTTAAAATTACCAGAAATCAACAAATTATTTTATTAAAAAATGTTCTGAATATAATAAAATATCACAGAAGTAGAATACAATGAAATAGACAAAAAAATTAAATTCCTAAACCCTATCAAGATCTACCACTAAGGTCAAGGTGCCAGCTTCTTCATTCCCACTAGGCGGCTGAGATTGCTGGATCACGGTCTCCAATCTTTGCATGTAATCTTCTTGTGTCACACATGTTGTGATTAGGATAACAATTAATTACTTGAAACCAAAAAAATTTAAAATTTAAAATTAATTGAAACTCACATAATGGGTCGCAGACCGCTCGTCAGCGAATCTCTCCTTGTTAGTCTTCAAGATATAGGTATACTTAAAGGTCTGTGCCAGTGTCACCTTACAATCCAATGACTTAGACTACATATATTCAAATCAACCAATAAAATAAATCAATAAACAACTAATTCAAGTAACTATTAACAAACATTACCAAACTACTTGCCGACCCACCCATATACTTCGACGACCTCGGTAAAATTCTGTTAGCGTTTGTTAGATAGCAACACTTGAGCCCCTCATCATTTTTAAAATGAGCCTCCAATTCTGTCTTCATAGATGGACGGATCCAGGTCGTTTGGTGGTCGCACCCCTGACGAACATCGCTCATCATCTGCTGAAGTCATTCAGCTACCCAGTGGTCATAGGTCTTCCTGATCATGAGATTATGCTCTATATCCTATATGAATTTCAACTGCACAAAGTGATTCAACAACATTAGTTAATCGAAATAAAATATAGTTCAAATACAGTTAATTCAATAGCATTGGGTTTTTACCGCCCACTTTTAAAACCATATTGCTCTCTGGTCTCAGTAAGGATCTACGTGTAGCTTGGCCATGAGTGGTCGTACATAGACTTAATCACCTCGGAGATCTCCTGTGTACATGTATGGTTGTTTGATGCAAATTTATCCATGAAAAAACTTAAGATTAAGAAACACATAGAAATATATAAACCTCAACAAATTCAAACTAGATTGCAGATAAAAGACGTTAAAATAGTATATACTCACGCCTGCATGCCATCAGGCCAAAACTTCAGCCAGATGATGGACGGTGGTGGAGGAGCATCCTGCTGGGACGTATTAAAGGAATCACCATCGTGGAATCTGTCGTTGGATCTATAGAGGGCGTAGTAGAAGGAGGCACGTAGTTTGAGTTTGGGATCATGATGAACTGCTAATCTGCTGGACCCACCTGTGACGTCACAGGGGTCGACGGGGTGATTGGGGTAGAAGGCGATGACTGAGCAGTCCCTGGAAATTCGGTGGAAACTCTCCCTCTACCATGACCACAAGACCCACTCGATCTACCTCTGCTACCTGTCATCATGTCTGCAAAGAGAATATATTATTAACACTAATCAGCATATATACTACACAAATCATTCAACATTTAGATTATTTCAAAATTTTTTTAACATAGCCTCTCCTAAAATTGGGCATATATCCACCTTTACGATTTACACAAATCCAACCAACCTTAGTCCACAGCATCAGTCAAAACACAATTAAATTCACAACATATCTAACAGAATATAGTAACTTATTTTCATACTTGAATTTATACTATATATAATATTTTACATATAATATTACAATGTTAAACACAATCATTTATTCAATTCAATTAAAGAGTTTAAATCATTAACAATTGAAAATTTTTAAATAATAAAAATTTAATTGAAAAATTAAGTCAAAATAAAAATTTTTTCAAACTAGTTAACCTTTAAGAAATAAGCCTATACTACAAGAGTAAATAGTAGACATTATTATACTATACACATAAAAATATGTTTACATAAACCTACCTCAGGAAAAACAAAACTATCTAGTTAGCAAGGTTAATTAGTTCTTGAGATTGAATAAGAAGCAAAAAGAGACTCAAGCTACAAATTTTACAAGCTTTAGAGTTAACTATTGCTATTATTAAACATCGCATATATAGCTAACTATATTATATCAACTTAAGGCTTATAACATTTTCTTGGTACATTTCCTATTTCAAAATTCAAGCATCTTGCACTTTTTCTTAAATTCCAAGTTAACATATAATTAATTTATAATTCCTAAATTAAATTCATCCTAAATCTTAAATTAACTTTAACCTTGAACCTTAAATTAGCATATAATAATCAAATCCTAAATATTAAATTAACATATAACTAATTCCTAAATACTAAATAAACTTCATCTTAAATCTTAAATTAGCATATAATAACCAAATCCTAAATCCTAAATTATCTCAACCCTAAATCCTAAATTAGCATATAATAATAAAATCTAAATCCTAAATTAACTTAAACAATAAAAAAGAGGGACTATAGAACTTGAAGGGCGAACATAGAGAAAATGGAAGTCGCGTTGGTGATGGACGGCAACGGCATCGATGCTGGACGGTGGTGGCAGATGAACAGAGAGAAAGAGGACGTCACGACTGACTGAGGGGAGAGGAGACAGCAATAGGAAGGGCAAGTGGCGGCGGGGCTGACGGAGCAGTGGGGAGAGAGAAAGGGAGAAAAGAGGTTAGAGAGAGAGAGAGAGAGAGAGAGAGTTTTGAAATGAAGGGGGGAGAGGGTTCACGCTTTAAATTTTAGGGCTCGTTACCGTTGAATTTACCGTCGGATAAATCTGATGGTAACTCGTTTCGAGTCACCAAAATTTAGCATTTCACTAAAATAAGTTTACCAGCAGATTATTCTGACGATAAATCCCATGCTAAATTTTGCGCCTATTTCTCCCATTTTTAATGTAAATATTAATGGCGAATTTACCGTCGAAAATGAAAATCTACCAGTAACGATTTGACTAAACGAATTTCACAGCATTTTTTGTAGTAAAAGATGACGAAGACCTATCAAAATTGGTGTAAACCGATCCGACCAAACGTTCGAGTGAAAACTCTAAAATCAATGCATGCTCCCTTTGCTATTAAGTTATGCTGTTCCTTGTTATTCTATATAGCTATAAGCTATTTATTAATTATATAGTAAAAACGCACAATAATTTTATTACATAAAAATAGTTACTTTAATATAAAAATAAAATTAAACATTTTTATTATAAAAAATACTAAAATTTTATATAATTATTTAATAATAATTGAATTATAACTTGTTGAGAATTGATTGTTTCTAAAATATTAGTGAAGATATGTATTTAAATTTTGATTATTTTATATTTTTTATTTATAAAGAATCGGTTCTTTCAGTTCAACCAGCAGTAACTTATATTAATTAAAATAATAAATTAATAATTTGACCAATTTGATCACCTATTCGATTTTGATAACTATGATAAAATCTAACGAATCATTTTAATTTTTTTTCTCTTAAAATAATTATATGTTTTAAATAGTTATCACAATGAATTCTATGAACTCTAAAAGTGAGTATATTCGACGGCATTGGTTTTAATTAATGGCATCTATAAAAAATGTAATTGATTATATATTATAATAATATATATAGTTATTTATACCTTAATGTAAAAATAACTCTTTGCTTTAAATTCTCAAAATAATACTCACCTTTTCAGTGAATTAAATTTAGAATAATGTTAGAGGATTAATAGAATTTTATTATTTTTGGTCAATAATTTATAATTGGTTACTATTATTTAAAAATATTGGCTAAAGTCTAAAACTATATTATTAGGTTACTAAACTAAAAATATTGAGTTAATGACTAAAAATATTAGTCAATATAAAATAAAATCATTAACCCTTGAGTTTTTCTCTTAAATTTAGGATCTATTAGGAGATATTTTGCCAATAGACTTGGTTTAAAACGTTTTGAAGAGTTATTTGTCCTTTTTTAAAAATATAAAAACCTTGTTTTATATTTAGTAAATAAAAAAAATAATGTACTTATGTTTGTAATTTTAATTTTAAAAGTTGAATGTGTTTAACAAAGAGTTTTTTAAGTTGGTTTATATTTATTAAAATTAAACAATCTAATATAATTTTATATTTATGTTTATTATAATCTTTTTAGATTTTAAAAACTATTTTTCAAATGCAATTGTTTTTTTATGTTTATTGAAAGTTATTTTTAGTTTGATTTATTAAATATAGATGGTACAACTTAAAAGAAAAAGATGATCTTTTAAAAGATAATTTTGATAGATTATTTTTAAAAAAATAAAAAGTTTACTAAATCAAGCCGTAGTTAGTGCGAAATTATATATTTAAAGAATTGTTCGAAATTTCACACACAAACATATATGTAAATTTATTTAGAGGAGAAAAGATTTAGAGTAATAGTTGAATTATTTGTGTGTAATTTAAATTATAGAATTATTCATGGATATAATTATTAGATTAGGCTGGCTGTATTATCTTCTTTGATGTAAGAATTTTTATGTATTCCACATTAATATCTAAGATTAAAAGCTTATCATCAATAATCTATATTGAAAATTGAACATATTATAAAAATTTAAGTGGACAAACTTTAAACATATGATCCAACTATTTGTTTGAGGTGGTAAATAATCAATATATCCGCGCATGGAAATTTCCAAAATTACATGTATATATTAATTACATTATATATTCATTTCCTAGTGAAGATGACAGAGAAAGAAATTATAGAGGGTGCACTATTTTAGATAACTAAACATGGTAACCAGTCCTCAAATGAGAGGACAGCAGAAGACGGAACACTAACAAGACCAAGTGCCATGCATGTGCCTTGAAAATTACAACAAAGGTTGATTAGTACATTTGGGGAGACATATATTTTGGAAGCCATTAACATTTTGGTAGGTACCCTCAAATAATAATCCCGTTTATCATCAAAGGAGAAATAATTGTTCAACTATATATTATTAATATTTTTTTTTATCGACACGACTATTTTGTTATCTTTGAAATTTCAGTGTACTTTATATTTTTTAATATTTAGTGATTTTTAAATTTATAATTACACTTTTTATATTATAATCCAGGTGTCAGCATGCAATTGGATCCAAACATGATATGACATACACATGCAGTCACAAGCACAAGTTCCTCAAAGGGCCTATATTATTGAGGGGCTATCACATTCTCTCTCTCTCTCTACTGCTTCCAATTTCTATATAGCCAAACCAAGAAAGCATTATAATAGAAAGAAGAGAACACCATATTCATAAGAAACAGTTTGAGAAAGCAAAGAGAAAGAGAAAGAGAAATTAGAATTAGAAAATAAGCTGAGAGAGTTCCATTTGATAACGGTAGAGCCAAAAATGGCAACTATGTTGGCAAAGGAGCATGGCTTGAATCTGAAAGAGACTGAGCTTTGCCTTGGCCTGCCCGGTGGAGGTGGAGGCGGAGGCGGAGACACGGCAACGGCAGAAACTCCGAGAGCCACCGGGAAGAGAGGGTTCTCTGAGACGGTTGATCTGAAGCTTAACCTTCAAGGCAATGATACTAACAAGGAAGATCTGAATGAGAATCTGAAGAATGTTCCAAAGGAGAAGACTCTCCTTAAGGACCCTGCCAAGCCACCCGCTAAGTATGTTTCCCTTAATTAATTCCTTTCATCTCCCTTATTTCGTTATATAATCAAATTATTCTTTTTTAAAAATTTAAATCGATAAAAAAAAGGTACATGAATATACTTATATTTTTAACATATTTTTTTTTAAATAGGAGTTTTTTAAGGTATATTTAAATTTTTGTATAGATTTTTTTTATACTACTTTTTTTTTTCTTTTGGATGAAAACAAGTTAAAGATGACACTCTAGACTTTTTGTTTATATCTTCTCTTAAAAATTTAAATTGATATAAAAAATCATATTTTGAATACATTAATTTGATGAATTTAAGTGAATATGAAAATATTATTATGATGACGATGATCAGGGCTCAAGTAGTTGGATGGCCACCAGTGAGGTCATACAGAAAGAACATGATGGCACAAAAAGTGAGCACTGAGGAAAATAACAATGGCAGCGCCACCACTGAGAAGACAACAAGCAGCGCCGCCGCTGCAGCTACCACCGCTGCTTCTACTGGTGGTTCATTTGTGAAGGTCTCCATGGATGGAGCTCCTTACCTTCGCAAGGTCGACCTGACAATGTACAAAAGCTACCAAGACTTATCTGATGCCTTGGCCAAAATGTTCAGCTCCTTCACCATGGGTTAGTACCATATCCATATTCATATTTCTTAGATTAGATCTCCAAATTCGATTTCTCAGTTCTCTATTATCGTTTAAATTTATTTAAATTTTATGAGTTTAATTCAACTACTTAGACCTCCAAAAGCTCTATTATTAGTTCAACTTTGATGAGACTGAACGTGTATATAATAATAATATGAAAGAAAATAGCACATAAAATTACAAAGTTACTATTATTATTATTATTATATATAATGAAATAAAAAATTAATTTTAATGCATTGTTTATTTTCTGAAAATTAAATTCATATAATAATAGTTTTTAAATTTGTTTCTTTGATGCATGGGAATTTGTGTTGATGGTGCTATCCATTAGTAATATGTTTAATTGAATTTATATATATTTGTTAGAATTGTGTATGATTGTGGCCTGGGTTTTATTTGGGTGTGAATGATTAAGTAGTACTATTATTGATAATAATAATATTATTAAATTAGGGTGTTGTTATTATTGTAATTGATGAAGGTAACTATGGGTCCCAAGGAATGATTGATTTCATGAATGAGAGCAAGTTGATGGATCTTCTGAACAGCTCTGAGTATGTGCCAACCTATGAAGATAAGGATGGTGACTGGATGCTCGTGGGTGATGTCCCATGGGAGTAAGTTTCTATTACCTTCATCTCACCACCGCCGTCGTTGCCGTCTCCTCTCTACAATTTGATTACAGTTTTCATAACACACGTTCATTCAAATACACAGTTAGGAAATTATCACCAAATTATTTATTTTCAAAATCTAAAATATAACTATTTTTGTTTACTTTCAATATAAAACATTTCAGTATTGTACTTATTATTATCAAAAAGGAAAATTAAATGTATTATTTACTAATTAATTACTCATGTGGATTAGAAATTTTTATCTAGTTAAAAAAACTTTGATTATTAAGAGGTTATTTAGAAACATGCTTTTAATTTAAGAGGTTTTTTTTTTTAATAGTCTTCTTTTACTTCAACACATAGAGACCCATGAAATTAACCTAAATTATTTACTTTTTGTGAAGGATGTTTGTTGGATCATGCAAGCGTCTGCGAATAATGAAAGGATCAGAAGCTATTGGGCTTGGTATGAATTATTGATCATATGTTTGGTTACATCAACTTTTTCTTTTCATTCATTTAATTTTGCTTTAATATATATGGAAGTCATCATTGTTATGAAACCCAAATAGGAAAATACTAACAATCATTATTCTTCATAGTTATTATTTTATATAATATATATTATTATTATACACCACTTTCTGGCAAGTGAATCTAATATTGGCATGCTTTCCTGTGAACTTTCAGCGCCAAGGGCCATGGAGAAATGCAAAAGCAGAAGCTGAAGCTGAAGCTGCTGGTCCAATACATGTTCTATATATATATGATCAGAATCCGTACCAAAGTTTACCCTATAAAAATATATATGAATCCACCATAGCACTTCTGCTGCTGGGACATATGTTTTTATTTACTTATTGTTAGTTTGGCATGTGTCTGTGTTTTTTGTATTATTATTGTTGGTATATAGATTCAACTTTTAATTTTAAGGAGCCTGTGATGATGATGATGATGGGGGAATTTGTAATGGAACAAGAAGCAATAAACTTAACCTATAATACTAGTCTGGCTTGTTTATTATTATTGTTATTATTATGTTATCCTTCATTTGCTGTCATGATTATTATTGTGTTGTATATGTGCTTAATTATTATTATTATTATTATTATTATTATTGCATATTACTTTATTATTCTTCCCTTTATTAAGAGATTCCTCATAATGTATGTATTGTATATGTATAGGCCTATATATGTATATATATGTATATCATTATTGTTATTTATATATTTTTTTGCCTTTTTGTGTGCTTTAAATTAATTTTTGTGTACCCCAAAATTATTGATGTCTTGGCTGGAACAGGAAGGTATATTAAATTGTTTATATGGTTCACAAGTGAGAGAGGGAACAAGGCCATGTGCATGTTGATGGAGCTTCGTTTATGGCCATTTGTTTTATTGTACCTTGTCTTCTATGGTATCAATTTTTGCAAAAATCAAATGCGTATTAACTGGATGAATGTAGGGTTGGTGAGTGAATGTGGTTGGAATATCATTTATTATTATCATTATGAAGAGTAGTGATGACTAGTAGCACTTGCATGTTTCATATATATAATATAGGAGTACTTTAATTTATTGTCGTAGTACTAAACAATTTTATTTATGGGATCACTAACAATAATATTATTATTTGATTGGTGATAGAGTCAATGATATATTATATGTATACGTACACATTCCAATAAATGTATGTAAAGTATAAAAGAATTCTTGGATCGGACATTGTGACAGCCTTATGTCCTAGCTTTCTAGGAAATATCCATTATTTTATGGGATTCGTTATATATAAAAAAAGCGATTGTACTTAGAAATATCTCATCAATGATATATATTTTATGTCCAAGTAAGATCTGAGAGATTCAGGGGATGGGTTGGAATAAGGTCCAACAACCAATCTTATAAGTTTAATTTTGTGTCGAGCAATATAAATATATATGTGTGTGTTATTTCTTACGTTTCATAAGTAAATTGCATTGCTCAATTATGTAAATAGTTCTAATATTGTAACTTAGTGTAGGTTCTTCTTCTTCCAGGGATTTTCATCAGTGCACAGTTTCTACGCGGGGTGTGATGCATTTAGGAACCAGCTAAGAGAATGAGACCACCCAAGAGTAGGTGACACAGGTTGAATACGGCTAAATTATGTTTTTTTTCTTCTGATATTTTTTATTTCTTTTAAAATATTTTTAATATTAAATTTTATTTAATTTTATCCTTAATATTTTTAATTAATGTCAAAATTATTTTTAAATATTAGTTATATATAAAATTTTAAAGACAAAATAAAAAGTTTTCAAAGATAATTCTGATACAAATCAAAATCGTTTCCGCCATAATTACTGTTGTTGCCACTACCACTACCACCGCCACCACGTGCCTCTGCAATATCATCTTTTTAATTCTCTCCTCTTCCTTTTCCCTCCCCACCACCATTGTTCTCTCACCCTCCTCCTTCCGCCTCCCTCACTCATTCTCATTGCCGCTCATATTTTATTTTACACTTGCCTCCACCATCACATCTTTCCCCACCCGATGGTCATGTTCCTCTTCCCTACCCACACACAGCAACAACAATACAATAATTAATTTTTTATTGATAAAAATTAGGGTGATGCTAGGTAACCAAAAATTAATTACAATATAAAAATATCACATAAAAATTCATATTCTCTTGATAAGCAAGTGACATACACATTCTTATCACTTATTTTCCTTATCCCCTACTATTTTGCTGCATATTTGGAGTTATTAATGTTCTTTCTAAAATCAATTTCAGTTTTTTTTTTCAAATTAAATCTCTAACATATCTCAATCACATTATTATCCATTAAAATGCAATAATTTTCTGCAAAAAATATGAAAATTAAATTAAAAAGTTTTAACAACTTCTACTATACAACTTATATTTTACATATAGACTATTAAAAATAAAATATAAAATATAAAATATAAACAAAAATTAAAAATAAATTTTTAAAAATAATTATTAACTCGTCATATTAAAATCTATAAATAAGCATACATATGAATATTAAATAAAAATATTAAAATAATTAAAATTATGGTCTATTAGTGCACATATGAGATAATTTGAAAAATACAATAAGACGTATAGTTTAAAATTTGATAATATTAATTAAAAATTTATTAATTATAAACATTATAGGTATGAAATTATGAATACAAATTATGGATGTTATTAACATGAAATTATGGATGTTATGTGTATAAATTTATAGATGTTATGAGTAAATTTATCAATTGAATAAATTAATTTAAGAAGTTGATATTTTTTAAAATCAATTATGATAAAATTTTAAAAACATCTGTGTTAAATTTATATTTACTTATGTAATAACTAAAAAATGATATGTATGGATGTAATATCTAATAAATATAAATTTAATTTTTAGATGTTAGTTGTATGTAACTATGGATGTTATGTATATGTACGTATGAATGTTATGTGTACAAACTTAGTCAGTAAAATATAATTATAAATGCATATAAAAACACAAAAAATTAAATCAATTTATTACCATACCTCATCAAAACTTGTGTGTTTTTCATATTTTCGAAAATTGGTTAACTGATAACAACTTCGTCGGGTGAGTCTGTCTGTTGTTCAAATTCTTCATCAGCACCTTCTACCATAGGTACCATATTAAGGTCGAATTCAAATTTCATACTATATGCAATGATAAATGTGACTTCTTGTAAAATTCCTTGACTTATATACTATTGTGCTTGCAACTGGTATTAGAATCATGATTTTTGAATAATCATAATTAAATTAATAGAAAATATAGATTACAAAGTATCAAGTGCAAATAAATGCCTTAACGAAAATAAAGAATTAATAATTTTTTTGTATCTCCACTGATTGATATTAAATGCTTTAAGTGAAACAAAAAATCAAGTGCAATTAACTCAATTAATGTATGTTATCACGTCCATTATTATTATTATTATTTAATGTATTCTTAAATATAAAAATTAAATTATAAAATGGAATATTAAGTATTGATTATAAGAATGCTTAATAATAAGGAATATGATATTAGAATTAATATCATTAATAAGTGGAGTTGATAAGAATATAATAAGTGGAATGATAAGAGAGTGGAATTGTAAAACCCGGTTAATTAACAGCTAATTAACCCATAAATGAGAATTTATTCTAGAAAGCCTAAAATGTGATTTTTATGGCTAAATGTGATAGAGGAGATTGAGACGAGAATTTCAGTGCCAATTTTATAGAATTCGGACCAAGATTGGACCGAACGGGCCAAACCGGGCCAACCGGACCCAAAGTGGGCCCTTGGCCCAACATAACTAGACCAAAACCCTAGTTTTCAGCACTCTCTCTCCTCACAACACTCAAAAAACACGCTGAAAAGTAGAGGGATGGGGGAAGAACACTCTCTCAACCTTCTATCTCTCACTTGATCTTCAAACCACCATAACTTTTGATCTAGAGCTCCGATTGCCGTTCCGTTTGTGGCCACGCGTTCACCGCGGAGAGCTCTACAAAACCCATACAATCAATCTTGAGGTAAGCCACGTGTTGCTGTTCGAAATTCCAGCCCTTATTTTCGAGTTTCATGGGTGAAATGTTAAGATTTTGGGTTCTTTGATGTTATAGGACCCAACTCTCTTGAAGGAGAAGGTTAATCTTGTCTGCTTGGACCTTGGGTGTGGTAAGATTCTCAACCCTAGTGTAATTTTGTTGTTTTATGATGTTTGGGTTTTGAGATGTTGTGTATGGGTATGATGGTTGTGGCTTAGGTTGTGTATGTGTGGATATTGGAGCTTGATTGGTGATTTTGAAAAAGCTTGGAAAGGGCTTGGTGGTGAAAAATCTGTTCTTGGAGGTATTGATGCCTTGAGAGCTTGTGGATAAGTGGTTTGGAAGTGCTCCGGGTGAGCTTGGGAAAATCGGCTAAGGTATGGTTTCGGTTTCCCGTATCTAATATGTAATGTGGTAGGAA
>NC_029780.3:89460423-89461199 GCF_000817695.3 Arachis duranensis
TATGAGGAAGAGTATATGATATGTCAATGTGTTTGAGTTTGAGCCAATTGGGTGAAGTGGGTTAAAATGATGAGGTAGTGATTTTTGTAGATTGTGGTAGTGTGTCAATGTGTGAGTTGAGGAGGCTTGATGTTGAATTTGATATATTTTGATTGATTTCAAAGAAAAGGGATGAAATTGGCATATTTTGATTGATTTTGAAAAGAGTTGGAAATGGCTTGTTTTGAAAATGGCACTTTGTGGTTTTTATGAAAAATATGGTTTTTGGGCATACTTTGGCGGGACATAACTTGGACTACGGATCTCTGTTTTGTACCAAATCTTTTTAGAAATGAAATTGGATCCGGGATGTCCGTGCCGTTCAAAGAACGGGTGAAAAATGATTTAAAATGAGGAAGTTATGTCCGTCGGAAGATTGGGGTTCAAATCTGTAAATTCTGCAGCTTTTAACTTAGAAAATTTTTAGCAGAATGACCCCTTGCGCGTGGGTGCACCTGGCGCGTACGCGCCGTTCTTTCCAAAAATGCTATCCACGCGTGTGCGTGATGTGCGCGGGCGCGCCGATTGTGCTGCACCCAATGCCCAGCCATTTTCCAGAGAGTTATGCCAGAACTGTGCCAGTGTTGTGCCTGAGGCACGAGAACACCCACGCGTACGCGTGGTTGACGCATACGCGTCGATTGGCAAATTTTTAACCCACGCGTTAGCGTGCATGACGCTTGCGCGTCGATGAAGTTTTTGAGGCCATCCACGCGTGCGCGTGGAGTGCGCGTACG
>NC_029780.3:89461229-89467709 GCF_000817695.3 Arachis duranensis
TACGCGTGACCCTGTTTTCATCCCAAAGTTGATTTTTGAGTTTTCAAAGCCAAATCTCATACTTCTAAGCCTCCAATCTCACCATTTATGTCTTAAATCATTATGACATGCCTAGCTATTAAAAAGGGGCTAGTGAATGAGGTAACTTGTGAGTGAAGCAAGGGAAAAATGAATGATCAATGAGGATCAAAGATGATTATGTGAGATGCGGAGGATGGTGGTGGAAGTGCTTGTTATGCCATGGGCCGAAAGGCCGTATTTGTTAATGAGATGGCTGGTTATGGATTTAACCGCGATGCCAATGGGCTGGTTATGGATTTAACAATGAGCCGGAAGGCTAGATTATTGCCGTGTTACGGCGGAGCCATGATTATGGCCATGTACAAATGCATATATGCTGTTGAATGAATTGTGAATGTTGCACTTCCACTGTTGGAGATGAGAGTTTCCCTGGGAGGAAGCAGTGGCTAGCCACCACGTGCTCCAGGTTGAGACTCGAAGCTCTTTTGACCCTATGTCATAAGTGTGGACGGGCACTGTGAAAGACCCGGATGAGCTCGCCCCCGTAAATATTCACCAGTGAAGGTGATGGATATAGATCATGATTATGATCAAGTTTATGATGAGTATAACTCGAGTTGGGGATGCGTGACAGAGGGACAGTCCAAGAGTTAACTGCCAGGACTTGTCGGGTTGGCTTTATAACCGACAGATGATATCATCAGCCACTAGGGACAGGCATTTATCATATGCATACTATGTGAATTGTTTGAGATTGCCTATTTGACTGCATATTACTTGCTAATTGTCTAAATGCCTTACTTGTTCCTAATTGTATATTTCTTGCTTGATATAACTGTGTTTGCTACCTTATACTCCTGCTGGTGGTTGGGAGGTCTGAAGGAATTGGAAAGGGAAGTATTAGTTAGACTGAAGAATCTTTAGTCAGTTGCCTTGTATGGTTTAGCTTATTATAAGCTTGGATATTATCTGGAGGAAGTTCTAGGATTGCCTTCGGCTTTCCTCTATTATTATGTATTATATATGTGGAAGTTGTTACCATGCTGGGGACCTCTGGTTCTCACCCATGCGGATTTTGTGGTTTTCAGATGCAGGACGTGAGGTGTCCCGCTGAGGCATGCTGGAGACTTCTATTATTGCGAAGATCCTTTGTTCTCGGGGCTATGTTTTGGTTTATACGTTCTGCTTAGATACTTTTATCTCCATTAAATAATACAAACTGTGATGACTCTTCTTATGGGAGATTTTGGAGAATAGGTTTTATGTATTTGTGTCCCTTTGGGTTTCCTTTGGGGTTTTCCTTATTTTATCATATGTATATATTGTTATGCTCGGACCGGTTATCTTCGCAGCCGGATTTTGAGTATTGATATTCCTGTTTTTGACACTCCTTTATATATATAATCACGCGTTGGTTATCCTTGTTCGTTACGTTATCGATCGGAGTGTTGCGCTTTCGAGTTGCGGATTTTGTTTACCCCTTTTTCTACAAAGGCTCCTAGATATAATCAATCATTCATACTACTATATGTACTAAACTTTTATTTTAGAGGTCGTAATACCTTGCCATCTTTGACTTATGACTTAAGCATAAGACTCTGTATGGTAAGGTGTTACAGGAATAAAAAATAAAACTGTTATTAAATAATATAAATTAAGTAAATTATGAAAAATTTTGGCTAATTATGGCTGAAACCAAATATTTTCCTAAAAATTAAAGCAATAACATATGCAAAGATAGTGAGTCTTAAACAAAAGATCTCCGAAGAAAAACCAAATTATTCTAGTTTTTAATAAGGCCATTAATTAGAATGTTTGTAGATTTAATTCTCTAAAACGGAAAAGATGATAAAGTAAAAAATTGAAACTATAACGATCATCCTCGATTAAGGCAGTAAATCTATTAAGCTAATAAAAAATGGGATAAATAAGTTTTGCTACAAATCTGTTATGATTTATTATTTTCTTTAGAAACTAAGATATATAATTAGTTGATATTCAGATAGTTCTAACTTTTATTTATTATTTTAAAATATTTACATCCTATTTATTAAAACGATCAGAATACGCAGCATAAAGAATCGGCCATCAAAATATAGCTAGCTATCTCTAAAAATAGGTATTGAAATATAAAATATATTAAAAGTAAATTAACTTAATTATAATGTAAAAGTTTATAAGAAAACTTGATAATAATTGAGAGTTAAACAAAACGAGAAATATGAATAGATTGGTGATTATTATTATAAAAAATATAGAGATTACATTGAAAAGGAGTTCATTGAATGGTTTATTATATATGATAATAATAACTGCAAATGATAAAATATAAGTTTTGGCAAATGTAACTCTATAGCCAACTTTTATTTAATATAAGGTGTAAATGATAAAATATAAGTTTTGGCAAATGTAACTCTATAGCCAACTTTTATTTAATATAAGTGTGTAACACCTACTATCACGTTTCTTCTTAGAGACCTTTCATTTTTTCATTATAAGACTGCATTTTTTGTTTTTTAGATATAGATGATATATAAAACTTGTGTATTTCGTTTATGGTCAGGATAATAAGACTTATATTGATTATGCTACATATTTGTGAAATTCTATAAAATTTTCATAATCTTATTTTATAAAAATAAATATCTAAATATTATAATAAAAAAGTCTTAAAATTAAGTAAATAAATAATTAAGTACTAAAAATATCTAAAACTTAGAATTATTTAGAATCAACTTAAAGAACCTATAAATAAGTCATTGTCATAGAGTTCATTATAATCAACTAATAACAAGCATATCAAGTCTTAATAGTTTTAGTACTCTCTTCTTGACTTATCAATAATATAACTATCAATTTTCTCAAACTATTTATTCAAAGTTCCAAACTACTTCTTTATCAAAATCACCTTTGTTATTCTTGCTACAATATTCAAGTCTATAATACACTAAACTAACTTCTAACTATTTCATCAAACCAACAATGGTACCAGAGCTTCGTTTGATCATCTACTGAACGTACAATTTTTTTCTTAACCTATCAACTATATATATCTACTACATTATAACACACTCAAACAAATTTTTTCATAACTATGACGATCTCAACCATAAATATTTTCGTACCTATATTGTTAGAAGACAATTATGAGGATTGGCATTCCCAAATGAAAACCTTTCTATAGGTACAAGACTTGTGGGATGTCGATGAAGGATTTACTATGCCAAAGTATCAAGCAACACTTTTCGTTGCAAAAAAGAAAAAATTGAAGGAAGAGCAACAAAGAAATTATATTACTCTATGCTTTTTCCAACAAGCTGTAATGAAGACAATTTTCTCATGGATAAGGGGAATATCGTCAGCTAAGGAAGTGTTGCTAAACTTGGAGTAAGAGTTCAGAGGCGACATAAAGATACGCACAATCCTCCTCCAATCTCTAATGAAGCAATATGCAAATACAAAGATGAAAGATTCTGAGAAAATAAAATGTTACTATACAAGATTAATGAGTTTAGTAACTGAAATGAAATCTTATAGAGAGGACTTGCCTGATAAAAAGATAGTAGAGAAAATACTCATTAGTTTGCCTTTCAAATTTGATCCTAAAGTATCTATAATTGTGAAAACAAAGGATTTATCAACACTAACACTAACAGAGTTAATAATAAACTCATTACAAGCTTTTGAATAAAGGAGAATAAGTTCATCGCCATAAAAGATTGTCGTCGAAAATAATTTTTCGTCGCTAAAGCCGACGGTAACTATTGGCGCGAAAACAAAAGTCATGCGCACCAATTCTACTATCAGATTTAGTGATAGAATAATCCAACGGTATCTTCTCTTAATAAAATGCATCTGATGAGCAGAAATTGAAGCTCACAGATACCAGCAAGTGCACCAGATCGTTCAAGTAATACGACGGTGAGTGAATATCATTCCGTCAAGGATTAACGGATTGAAAACACAAATATCAAATTAATTACTAATTAAATCAATAAAACCTGGAATTATTGAGTGCTGAAATCTTGAAGACTTGCTGAAAAAGTAATGGCTTGAAAAAACTTAAAAGCTAGGGTTTTGATTTGATTGAGACAATACGTGTGATTATTGGAGGAAAATATATATGATGGGAAAGTCAAGAATTTTTGGGATGCTTAATTTTTTAGAAAAATCGAACTTTGTTTTTTTGTTCAAAGCAAGCAAGCATCATCCACGACGAATCTTAATTAAGCGATTTCCAATGTCTTGACTCCTCGCTTTTTTCTCAATTAATCAACATCCAATATCTTGCTCAATTGATTAACCAAAGAGGTTCATTGTAAAAACCGATTCAATTCCACATAAGATTCAAAAGCAGTCCTGTCGGATTATATGTCACGTATCCAAACTAGTCTTCTCCAATTGAATCTTACGCGGAAACACAATTTTCAAAAATTGTCCTAATCCGAATTATATGTCACGTATTCAAAACTAGGGTAATAAAAAAATCATGTGCTATGTCTAGTCATTTTAAAAAGCCATTTGAAAGAGTTTTCAAGCAAAATTTGGATATAAACTCTGTCGAGTCAATAAACAAATTCAAAATGGGATTAGCACACCTGTCGGCACTACTAATCCTTTAGGGATGAAGAACAAAATACTCAATCATAAACAAATCAATGTAAACTATAAAATAGAAGAAAACTTAGATTAATAATTTATAAAAAACATAAACAGAGCCCCTAACCCTTTGACAAAAGATTAGTGGCTCATGGAGAATGCAAAAATCCAAAGATGAAAAGTCTGTGGGAACTCCCCCTCCTTCTCTCTGTGAATGTAATTTACTTATTATACCTAGGTTTTTTCTCTAATTCAAACTCAAATCCTAATCTTATCTTAAACAAAATAATTAAGATAATCCCTAACTAATTCAAATCTTAAATTTCAAAATAAAATCAAAAGAAATTCAAAACTAATTAAATATAGAATCTTTTTTAATCTTCAAATCAAAATCAAATCTACAAGGTTAGGCTTGTGATGAATCAACACCGGATAAGGCAATTATGGGCTAGTGTGGCACACCCAACCTCCTCATGGCATGTATGGTTTGGAAAATACTTCCAGGGCTTAAAATTGTTATGGCGTGGCACACCCTCTCTTGACTTGGACCAGGCATGGCACGCCTTGCTTCCCCCGTGGGACTCCCAAGTTTGGATCACTTCCAGGGGATGGTTTTTACTAGGGCATGGCATGCCTATTCCTTGGCATAGCACACCTTTCATCTTGAAATGCATCCAATGATTCCTCTTAGCTAGGGCATGGCGCCCCCTTTCTTGGTTGGCCAAGGCGTGGCACGCCCTTACTTTTATTTATGGGGAATGGCACGCGCCTTCTTGGTTGTGCAAAGGCGTGGCACGCATAGTGCCTGGCATGCAACGCCAGGTGACTCCTCTCCAGGGCGTGGCACGCCCTATCCCAGGCATGGCTCGCCTGGTCTTGATGATGATGGGGTGTGGCATGCCCTCTTTTCTCTCCCCCAAGGCATGGCACGCCCTATCATTTTCTCATGTGTATGTCTTGCATGGCATCACTCCTACATCTCTGGCTCTCTATTCTTCATGCTAAGTGATGAGCGGATAATTTATACGCTTTTTGGCACTGTTTTTAGTATGTTTTTAGTACATTTTAGTTAGTTTTTAGTATGTTTTTATTAGTTTTTATTTAAAATTCACTTTTCTGGGATTTACTATGAGTTTGTGTATTTTTCTATGATTTCAGGTAATTTCTGGCTGAAATTGAGGGACCTGAGCAAAAATATGATTCAGAGGCTGAAAAAGGACTGCAGATGCTGTTGGATTCTGACCTCCCTGCACTCGAAGTGGATTTTCTGGAGCTACAGAAGCCCAATTAGCGCGCTCCCAATTGCGTTGGAAATTAGACATCCTGGGCTTTCCAGCAATGTATAATAGTTCATACTTTGCCCTAGATTTGATGGCCCAAATCGGCGTTGCAAATCAGCTTCAGAATTCCCGGCGTTTAACGCCGGAACTGGCACAAAAATTGGAGTTAAACGCCCAAACTGGCACAAAAACTGGCGTTTAACTCCAGGAAAAGTCTCTACACATGAAAGCTTCAATGCTCAGCCCAAGCACACACCAAGTGGACCCCGGAAGTGGATTTTTACGTCATTTACTCATTTCTGTATATCCTAGGTTACTAGTTCACTATAAATAGGATATTTTGACATTGTATCTTCATCTTATGACACATTACACGTTTCTTATTGTATCTTCTACGACATGAGTCTCTAAACCCCATGGTTGGGGGTGAGGAGCTCTGCTGTGTCTTGATGGATTAATGCAATTACTACTGTTTTTCATTCAATCACGCTTGCTTCTTTTCTAAGATATCACTTGTTCCTCAACTTGATGAATGTGATGATCTGTGACACTCATCATCATTCTCACTTATGAACGTGTG
>NC_029780.3:89467763-89479321 GCF_000817695.3 Arachis duranensis
TGACAGAGCGCGTTGAACATTTTCACTGAGAGGATGGAAGGTAGCCATTGACAACGGTGAAATCTTACATACAGCTTGCCATGGAAGGAGCCTTGCGTGCTTGAAGAAGAAGACAGTAGAAAAGCAGAGATTCGGAAGATGGAGCATCTCCAAAATCTCAACCTATTCTCCATTACTGCAAAACAAGTATTTATTTCATGTTCTTTTACTTTTTACAATCAAATCTGAGAATTATTGATATCCTGACTAAGAGTTACAAGATAGCCATAGCTTGCTTCAAGCCGACAATCTCCGTGGGATCGACCCTTACTCACGTAAGGTATTACTTGGACGACCCAGTGCACTTGCTGGTTAGTTGTGCGGAATTACAAAAGTGTGATTGTGATTTCGTGCACCACTAAGCTTGCTTCTTGATCAACCTCTCTTTGTTACTTGATTTACCTCTTATTTGATCATAATTTTTTGAAAACACTTAGCAAACACCTTAGTAGTACAAGATACTTAAAAGTGACAAGAATAGAAGATAAAACTATAACTAAACCTAAGAAAATAATGAAGTAAAACAAGAAAAACAACGAACGATGCAAACACATCACAACACCAAACTTAAAACTTTGCTTATCCTCAAGTAAAAAGAAAAGAAAAGAAATGAAAAGAAAAGAATTGAATGAAGGAGAATTGAATCTTCTTGAAGCTCATGTTCCTCTTGAGAATGGGGTTTAGCAAGCCATGTGATTATAAATGGATTCTCTTCTTTCTTAACGAATCTTGAAGTCTTGAGAGTGAAGAATCCTATAGAACTAAGGCTCGGATGATATTATGAGATCTTTTTCTTTTAAGTTTTGATTGATCCTTGAATCTTTTATTTATAACAGAGAGAGCTTTTCGGTTGACAACTCTAAGTGTTCTGTCTCAAGGCAACTCTTCATAGTGGGCTTTTGATCAATAATCCTGAGCAGTTGGTCTAAATTACCGGGAGATGAAGCACCCCACGAATCTAGTTATCAAACCCTCTCTTTGACACAGGTGCACCACAAGCATATAGCTAAAGATTTTAAATTCCCAAACATCGATGTCTAGAGCCTCTTTGGACTTCTAAATGTTTTGTCTCAAGGAAACTATTGATTGTGGGTTTTCGATAGATAATCCTGGATCAGTTGACCCAAGTTACTAAGTGATGAAGCACCCTTTGGATCCAATTATCCGAGCCCTATCCTTGGACAATCAACACCACAGACACATAACTGGGCTCTTTAACCATTGATGCTAAGTGCTTTGTTGTTTCTTCTCTTTCTTTTCCTTTTTCTTTCAATTCAACTCAAGGATATTCTTTTTTTCTTTGTTTGGAAATCTCATAATACTTTTCTAAGCCTCTGCTCATAAAGAATCATTCTTCCCCTTCCTCCAAGATTATTAACCTTTAATCACAATCCACGAAATATAATCACACGGTTATGGACACCACTTTTCATAAGAGGATTTTATTTATTAGATTCAATATTTTCTCCATTAAAACAACTCTCTGTCATGATGATTAGAAGGCTCAGAGGACAAGTTTACTAATAAATATGGATAATGTAAATAAATGAAACATGCATGATGCTTGAGTAAGAGAAAGAAAAGTCAATGGAAATGAAAGCGAAGAAGAAAATACTAACCACCTTACACCCAATTACCTCAATCACTCTATGTCCTTGTTGCCCTCTTCATTTTATTCTTTGATCATAATTGCAACACCAAACTTAGGGTTTGGTCATATGATAAAATAGTAAAGAGTATAGAGGAACATAGAATGCTAAGTATAAGTTGTGTTACGTGATGTGTTCATAAGAAGAAAATAATGATAGTAACGAAATCTTTTGAAAACTAGTTTTGAAAATTAAAATCAATAAAAAAAATTATGAGTAGAAAGCAACAATTAACTAAGATCTAACTTATTCATAAAATATTTTTTTTTCTTTTTCCAATTAGTTAAAAGAAAGGACCTTAATAGGGAAGAGAAGAATGATAATAACCTACTGGGTTGCCTACCAATAAGTGCTCTTTTAACATCACTAACTTGACTCATACTACTTTCTAGGATAGAGAATGGATTGATTTTTGTTGACATTCTCCTCCAAGATAGTGTCTTTTGCTTGCTACCCACGATCCTTCAGTCAATGCTTTCCTCAATTGACTACACATCTTCTAGCTTTTCTTCATTTTCAAAACTTGGATCTTGTACAGAGTTCTGAGAGGCTCCTTTATCAAGTGCTTCTTGGATCAATGGGTTAATTTCATCAATATTCATGCAACCTTCTGATTCATTGAGGTGTGGACTCTCAATATTGATAGTCTTGCGTTCCACTCTAAGATTAGGTACTGTGTCACTTAGAGAGGAATTTGCTTGCTTCTCTGCCAATTGCTTGGCAATTTGTCCCACTTGTTTCTCCAAATTGTTGATGGAGAATTAAAAGTTTGTTCTTATTTTTTGCATAAAATTTTGGGGTTCTTGAACAAACTTAGTGATGGTTTGGGACAATTTTTCTATCTTATTCTCAAGAAAAAAACTCAGCCACGGTTTGAGATAAGCTCTCTATAGCAAGCTCAAGAGGATTTTGGAATTGCATCTAGCTCTCTTGCTATTCGTATGCAACATTGGAGAAGGCTTGTTCTCGATTCCACCATCCGTCATTAGGATACTCCCTCCATTCAGGGAAATAGGGCTCGTATATAGCTAATCCTAATTGATACAAAATTAAAATTAGCCTAATAATATCTTTTCTTAATTCAAAAATTAATGTTAAAAACTAAAGAGCCTTCATGGAACTTGATGACACGGGCCTGGCGCTAAACAGCGAGTAGTGGTGTTTAGCGCCACCAAATAAAATGCTTTTCACACTTTTCAAGGAACTTGGTGAAAACACCGAGTAATGGCGTTTAGCGCCACCTCTGTCGAGTTGTTGCACGATTTACGAGGCCTTCGACACTAAAGACCTAGTGGTAGTGTTTAGCTCCATCTTCACAAAATGCTGGTACAAATTTTGAGGCTTGCGGCGCTAAACACCGAGTAGTGGCATTTAGCACCAGCTTGACAGCAACCATTTTTCTATCTTTTCTTCTGTATGAACTCTGTCAACCGCTTGAATTTTACCTGTAATAAAAAAATAGCAATACACCTAAAAGTAGCATTCATGATAGTCTAAAACACCAAAATCTCATAAAGACACAACAAATCCACATCGAATTTACTAAGAAAAGATAGGAAAGATTTTCACGCATCACTAGACTTCCGAAACAACCTTTTAAGCACCCGAAGCAAACGGTAATGAGGCCAAATCGACCAGCTGGTGTCTCTGCAAAGACAATGGCAGCTGCATCAAGTGACACAGCTTCTAGGCTCTTCACATTTATTCCTACACCAGGCCTAAATGTCTATAAGAAGAAATAACTACTTGTCCATAAAACTTTTCTTTTATGAAATTAGCATACTTGTTCAAGGAAACAGACCTTGTTTTTTGGCCTTGTATGGCTAATCGTTTATGGTCATATTGTGATGTTTAAGATACTCTTGCTTAAGGTTTAAGTTATTTGTTTAACATACTCTACTTTAAGATACCTTATTATCTATGATTTAATGAGATAATCTTTTATGTTTTTATATTATAAGCATTGCTTTATATATCTTTTGAGTTTACATACAAAATAGTGTATCCTTAATTCATGTATTGTAATTTGAGATTACATGTACAGGGCCATATTCACCAAAATATCATCATAACCATTCCATATGTTATAAGTCATTAGATCATTTGAAACAACAACTAAGAGAATCATTCAAACAAGCTAATTCAAACAACAGTTCTTCCAACACCTTAACCCTCTCATCCAAACCACTGTGTAAACTAGCACCATCAAGAGAATCATTCAAACAGGCTAATTCACTTTGATCTGATACGTCGTCATTCACATAACCAAAAACATTATCAAACCAGTGAAAATAATCACAATGTGGTTTATTTTCCTCCATATAGAATAACACATCCAACAATCACCATCTAATTCTTAACAAATTTCTTTAAAATTAGGATCTTCACATTGAACAAGACCTATAAATACCTTGAAGTAAGGTCACCTAAAGAACGCTCTACTAGAATTTTCCACTGTCTGAGACCGGGTGACTATAGCATACATCCCGCACTTGCATTTAGGGTGTTCTTCTTTTCTAAAACACCTCTTACCCCCGAGAGTGTTGCATTCGATGCTCAATCTATCGCTGTCAAATATCCCACCACGACGCCTACTTGTTGTCGATGTGCTACCTCCTATCGCCATCACCAATTAACTACCCTCAGTATACAATGGTCTTCATTGAAAGCACAGAATAAAGCTTCTTTATGGATTACTGACGTGGCGGAAATTGGCGAGTTAACAATTTATTAATAAGGACACGTTGCAAGTACAGTCCTTAACCAGCCGAAAATCCACTTATCAATTTAAAAGGGGTTGTGACAATATTGAAAATTAAAATACTGGGAGTATGAATCCCAAGTCGTCTCCCAACGAGTTGCAAGGAAGTGTGCTATTTTATCAATCGGGCATTTTCAAAAATGGTTTAGTTGATAAGCAGGGAATTAATTTAGAGAATTTAACAAATTTTAAATAAAAGCCTTAACTGGGGGTAGATTAGTTGGAAGCCCTATTCTTGTTGAAATACTCTCAAGATTAATTAATAATTGGAAGTCGCTCTACTTAGTTAACCCTTACTAAGTAAAGGAAAGTCAAGCAAGTTGGAAATTTGTTTCTAGTCATAAGTCCTAATCCTCTCCCTTGGGAAGGACTAGAGTTAATGATTAGAGGGTGATTCAACAATAAATCCAATTATAATTTATCTCTTGAGTAATTCAACTCAAGGGTTCCTTTCAATCATCCCCCAATCAAGTCATGGAACTACTCACTCATCATAATTATAAATTTCACAGAATTAATGGTGAAAATAAAAGAAGACATGATAAATAATAATAAAAGGATTAATTGAAAATAAAAATAATCTATATTAATAACTTGTAGAAATAATCCAATGTCAACTCTAGAGGGATTAAGAATATGGAAGAATAAATATAAAAAGTAAATAACAAAATAAGATGACTAGTACCGGAGGTAGACTCTTCTCAAAAGCTAAAACCAAAATCTTCCAATCCTAATTATGAATGCTCAAGTGAGTCAAAAACCTAGGGGAGGAGTAAATCCAGATCTAAAACTAAAAATCATGCAGAATGAATTGTTTCTCTGTTTCTTCATGTTCCCAGGCTCTAGTTTGTATTTTCGGGCCGAAAACTGGGTTGAAATCCGGCCTAGAAACTCTGCCAGCAACTTCTGAAATTCTGCAGATCGCGCATGCCACGCGGTCGCATCATTCATGCGAATGCGTCATTCAGCGTTTTGCTTTCCCATGCGGGTGCGTCGTCCATGCCTCCGCATCACTTATGCTTTCCCAATCCGCGCAGTCACGTGAGCCATGCGACCGCATCACTGCAATTTCCTCTCTTTCGCGCAGTCGCGTGAGCCATGCGGCCGCGTTACTTCTCGCTGGTCATCTCCTTAATTTCTTGTATTCCTTCCATTTTTGCAAACTTCCTTTCCAATCTCCAATTCATTCATGCCCTATAAAGCCTGCAACACTTAACACACAGATCACGGCATCGAATGGGATAAAGGAGAATTAAAATACCTAATTAAAAGTCTCTAGGAAGTAAGTTTTCAATTATGTAATAATTTTAGGAAGGAAATATAAATACATGCTAATTATATGAATAAGTGGGTAAAAATCATGATAAAACCACACAATTAAACACATTATAAACCATAAAATAGTGGTTTATCAACCTCCCCACACTTAAACATTAGCATGTTCTCATGCTTAGTTGAAGGAGATAGAATAAATGAGTAGGAACATGTAAAAACTCATGCAATGCAATGCAACCTATATATGTGAATGCAACTATATGATTCTTGTCCACTTGATCAAGAATAAATAAGCTCTTCAAAACAATTACAAATCAAGCTCCACTAATTCAATTCTCATACAGTAAACCCTCACTGATGATGTATGTATATTCTAATCTCTCCAGCGTATAGGGTAATCACTCTATCCTTCTCTAATCATGCTCCCTAAATTTTGTTCTTTTCCTAATCAATCAACAACATTTAATATACCAATGCAACATCATGAGGTCTTTTCAAGGTTGTAATGGGGCCAAGGTAAAGGTAAGGATACATATATGGTTAAGTGAGCTTATAAATTGAATCTTTAATTAACTCACACTCTAACATAACCTATATATTTTATATAACTATGGAGTTTGTACCTAGCTACCCAGAATTCTCTTTCACATTCCATACTCATGTATCAACTGTTTATTTTAATTCTATCATACATGCATTGACCTTTGGATTCTTAACTCAGCATTGGGGTAATTTTTGTCCCCTTATTTATTTATTGAATAATAAAATTTTTTTTAACATAACATAAAAATAAACATAGCTAATCAATGCACATAGATTTTTTTGATTCTTATAGTTTCACATGAGTAGGTGTCCAAATTCCCATTATATTATCATGATACACTTCCTTATTATCCTTTGTCCCCACAATTTCCCATACTTAATTAGTATACATAATTCTATCTTAAGCTAATCAAAGATTCAAATTGGGATATACAATTATTTTTCCGCTTAAGGCTAGTAATGTGGTAAATTATAGAACAAATGGGATTTAAAGGCTCGAAGTGGCTAACAAAGGTAATTATTTAAAGGCTCAAAGTGGCTAATAAAGGTAATTGAAAGGGTAGGTTTAATTTGGATAAGTGAGCTAAACAATTAATGGCCTCAATCATATGCAGCATATAAATATATTAAACATTGGACATATAGGATGGAGCAAAATATAGATTACAATAATAGAGAAGTAAACACACAAGAATAAAACAATTATGGTTAAATAATGTAACCATGCATAAAGGCTCAAATCTCACAGGTTGTGTGTTCTTTAGCTCAAAAAATCATGTTCCAAATACAGCTTCAAGAAAATTTAACATAAAAATTTTAATTAAAATTAGTGAAATTTTTGTTCCAAAAAAAATAGAGTCTTAGAAGAAACTTATTGTCTTTTCAATCAAGTAGAACATGCATGCAATTAATCTATTACTATGCAATTTATCCTATTCTACAAAAGAAAAACTAACTAAATATCTCAATTTATTGGTGTTTAGGGAAGAAAAATTACCTCCGGACGTCAGGTACTGACCGACCTCCCCACACTTAAGGATTTGCACCGTCCTTGGTGCCATCTGTCAAGAACAGTGGTGGGCTGGTGGTAGTGTCTCCACAGTCGGGACCGTCGTGGCTCCCTGTGCTGGTAAAAGAAGTGGAGTTCGGAGTGCCTGGATCGTCATCGGGTCTGTGATTGCCTGTAAGTAGCTCCTTGAGGTGTTTGAAACGGCGGTGGTTGCGGTGTTCTCGGAGCTTTGCTTTCTTTTCTTGTTGGTCCAATCGCTTCAGTATTTGGTGCAGCAGCTGACTAGTAGATGGTGGAGGAGCTGCAACATCCTCTGTGGACTGGCTGGTAGTGGCAAGTTGTGGCCTGAGATATCTCCCGTTAAGGACATACTGATCATCCTGTGGAAGAATGGCTTTAGTGTCTCCAGCTCTGTAGGATACTCCGACTGCTGAGATAAGATCAGAGATCAAGGCGGGGAAAGGTAGGTTGCCTACGATCTGCACATGTTCCATAGCGTTTCGGATATGTCTTGGTAAATGATGAGGCTGGTCTGTGAGGATGCACCATAGTAGAACGGCCATGTCTGCCATGAAGGAGGACTCATGAGTACTCGGGAAGACGTAATAGGACATAATCTGTGCCCCTACGTGAGCCTCTAAGGTAAGTGCGGAAGCCAAAATTCTCTTAGGACGGGAACGATGGTATCCGAAGATCCATTTGCTGCCAGCTTGAGCGATAACTCTGAGAACAACGTCCAAGTCAAAGGTGTATGCCTGGCGCTTGATTGCGGCATTCTGAAAGGTGTCCAATCCTTCTGGAGCAGGTGGAAGATCTAAGGCTCACTGAATGGCTTCTTCTGTAATAGGGACTTGCTTCTGACGTATATAGACAGACTGCAGGGTTGGCAGGTGGAAGTTGGAGTAGAACTCAACTACCCAAGAAAGATTGACCTGTCGTGGCTGTCTCTGTAAAAATCCCCAGTGTCTTTGTGTAATTTGCGACTCAACAAAGGCGGCAATACGAGGCGGAAGGATAAGAAAGTGTTCATTGTTGTAATTTCGAGCTTCCAGAATAGGAAACATCTGCTCACAGTAGCGATTTGGAAATCGTGCAGTGTCTTTTGCTGGGAAGGCTCTCTCCTTTTCATCAACTTTGATAATCCTTTTAATTCTTTTTGTTGAGGGGTTGACTGCAGTTGAAGAAAGCTTTGCCACTAATGCTCTCTTCGTTCCTTTCCTTGCTGTGGGTTTAGGGGTAGATTTCTCTTTGCCTTTCTTGGTGGCCATTCTGAAAAAGGGAAGAGAAAGTAAATTAAATCTAAAGAGATAGAGCAAGGAAGGGGATTGAATGAGTGATAATCAGTGCACGGTAAAGATGAATGAAGTGAACACATGGTCATGACAACATGTGAAAAGTGCATTAAAGGGAATAGAACAAGTGCACGGTAGGGTAAGTAGATGCAAGATGTTTATTGGCATGCCGACAAGGGCATGAGTAGCATAGATCAAGCATCACTTCTTAACAAACTATCACGTTTGTATTGAAAATTAAATTCAATTAATACAATAGTAAAGGGAATTTGTGAAAAGCAGGCATTGAATAGTAGAATAGAATAATGTAGAAAAGTGCATGATGCCATATGGGCTTTTTCACAAACACATAGCATGCATGGTAAATAATCCAATGAAAATAATAAATTGAACATGCAAGCAACCCTTTAAAAATATAATTTCCAAACAATTTTGCAACAATCCACAATGACCAAATAAATTTCAACACCAATAAAAAAGAAAGAAAAAGAAAACATATGCAATGAAAGTAAAAAGAAAGAGAAAGGAAGAAGAAAACATAAATAAAGAAGAAGAATAGAAAAGTAAGGATGGAAGAAGAAAAGAAAAACCTTGATAATAGTGGTGAGAGAGAGAAAAAGTAGAAAGTGAGAAGGAGGGAAGAAGAAAAGAAAGGGGAAGAAAGAAGGAGGGAGGGAAAAGAAAAAGTAGGATTTGGGGAAGAGAAAGATAAGATGTGTGGCAAATTAGGATAAACTGTGCAGCGCAAGCGACGCGGACGCGTAAGTGACGCGTTCGCGCGAATGCGCATTAAGTGAATCGATGCGGACGCGTCGGTCACGCGGTCGCGTGACACATGTTATGCTACTGGCGCGAGGGCAGCCTCGCGCTCGCACAACCTCTGTTCGAATTTTTATTTTTTGCCAAAATTTGGGTGACGCGATCGCGTGGGTCATACGATCGCGTGAGTGGCCATTAGAAGGATATGACGCGGATGCGTGAGCCATGCGTTCGCGTGGGAAGAATTTGTGCGTTCAGCACTAACCCAACACCACTCTAGCACAACTTTCGATCGTGCACCCTTTTTACGTCGAATTCCAGGGCACGCGGCCACGTGAGTGACGCGGATGCGTGGGAGGCCAATGTTTGCACTTGACGCGGACGCGTCAGCAATGCGGTCGCGTGTGATGCTTTGTGCCAAAGGCACGCCTCCAGCCATGCTCCTGTGTGACTCTCTGTTCACTTTCTTATACTCTCGGATCCACTTGCGACGCGGACGCGTCAATGATGTGGTCGCATCGCGATTTTTTTTATGCAAATGCAGTATGCAGATGAGGTGTAAGATAAAGGCAGTAGTATGGAGAAGAGTTATAGATGAAGGAAGAGAAGGAGAAGAAGAGGAACGATCATACCGTGGTGGGTTGTCTCCCACCTAGCACTTCGCTTTAACATCCTTAAGTTGGACGCTTCAGTAGCTCAGTTTTCAGTTGCGAGTGGATCCTCCAGGAGGAAGATATCTAACTCCTTGTTTTTCGTCGCCTTCTCACCATGGTAGAGCTTCAAACGATGTCCATTAACCTTGATGAGTTCAGAGCTTGAAGGATGACTTAGATGAAAAACTCCGTACGGCTCAGCCCTCTCGACTCTATATGGACCTTCCCACCTTGATCACAGTTTGCCTAGCATGAGCCTTAGTCTAGAGTTGTAAAGAATGACCAAATCCCAAGGTTGAAACTCCTTTCTCTTGATGTGTTGATCATGTACAGCCTTCATTTTCTCCTTGTACAGTCTAGAGTTCTCATAAGCTTCTAGGCGAAGGCTCTCCAATTCTTGCAGTTGCAACTTCCTTTCAGCTCCGGCTTTCTCAAATCCCATGTTGCATTCCTTTACTGCCCAAAAAACTTTGTGCTCCACCTCAAATGGAAGATGACAAGCCTTTCCATAGACTAAGCGAAAAGGACTCATCCCAATGGGTGTCTTGTATGCTGTTCTGTATGCCCAAAGTGCATCTTGTAGTCTGGTGCTCCAGTCTCTTCTATGAGGTTTGACTATCTTATGTAAAATGCACTTTATCTCTCTGTTAGACACTTCGGCTTGCCCATTAGTTTGAGGATGGTAGGCTGTTGCTATTTTATGAATGATCCCATGCTTCTTCAGTAATCCTGTTAGTCTCCTGTTACAAAAATGGGTGCCTTGATCGCTCAAGATTGCTCGTGGTGATCTAAAGCGACAAATAATGTGGTTTCTAACAAAGGAAACAACAGTGTTAGCATCATCAGTACGGGTAGGAATCGCTTTCACCTATTTAGAAACATAGTCCACAGCTAACAGTATATAGAAGTGGTCATTAGAATTTGGAAATAGACCCATGAAGCCAATTCCCCAAACATCAAAAATTTCACAGAAAAGCATAGTTTGTTGAGGCATTTCATCCCTCTGGGATATATTACCAAACCTTTGGCATGGGGGACAAGATTTACAAAATTCAGCAGCGTCTTTGAAAAAGGTGGGCCACCAGAATCCACAGTCTAAGATTTTTCTAGCTGTTTGATGAGCGGATAATTTGTATGCTTTTTGGCATTGTTTTTAGTATGTTTTTAGTATGATCTAGTTAGTTTTTAGTATATTTTTATTATTTTTTAGTTAAAATTCACTTTTCTGGACTTTACTATGAGTTTGTGTGTTTTTCTGTGATTTCAGGTATTTTCTGGCTGAAATTGAGGGACCTGAGCAAAAATCTGATTCAGAGACCAAAAAGGACTGCAGATGCTGTTGGATTCTGACCTCCCTGCACTCGAAGTGGATTTTCTGGAGCTACAGAAGCCCAATTGGCGCGCTCTCAACGGCGTTGGAAAGTAGACATCCTGGGCTTTCCAGCAATATATAATAGTCCATACTTTGCCCAAGATTTGATGGCCCAAACCGGCGCTCAAAGTCACCCTCAGAAATTCCAGCGTTAAACGCCGGAACTGGCACAAGAATGGGAGTTAAACGCCCAAACTGGCACAAAA
>NC_029780.3:89484371-89486248 GCF_000817695.3 Arachis duranensis
GTTGCCAACGCCACACACAACCACGCCAAGCAAGCTTGGCAACCCTGGAAGAAAAGTTGGCGTTGCCAACTCTAGAAGGGTGTTGCCAACGCCACACACAACCACGCCAAGCAAGCTTGGCAACCCTGGAAGCAAAGTTGGCGTTGCCAACTCTAGAAGGGCGTTGCCAACGCCACACACAAGCAAGTTTGGCCCTGGAGGAAGACAAGAAGCAAAGTTGGGGTTGCCAACTTGAGAGTGGCGTTGCCAACGCCACACACAAGCAATTTTGGCACCAAAGAGGAGCTCGAACACGTTGTTGAAGCTAGGAAGCATTGGAGTGTTTGGCAACAACGCCAGGAATGGTTGCTTGGCTAGGCACCAAGTCTTGGTGCCAACCAAGTTGCCAACGCCCGTTGGCCTTGCCATGCACGTTGCCAACGCCAGGAAGCAAGCATGGAGCCTTGAGAAAGGCTCGAGCACGTTGCCAACGTGCTAAAGAGAAGGAGTTATTCACAACAACGCCAGGAAATTGTGGTGCACGTTGCTAACTTGAAATGTATGGGCGTTATTCACAACAACTCCAACAAGGCAGCCTGACCATGTCCTCTTCAATGGAAGATATCTTGAGCTACAGAGATCCAAATTGAGTGCTTCCAGTTGCATTGGAAAGCTGACATTCAGAGCTTTCCAACCATATATAATAGTCTATGGTGAAGCACAAAATTGAAGCCAAACCAGAGTCATCTTTAGGCCCTAAAAACAAGAACATGAAGTGAAATTCAAGAAGGCTAGAGATTAGCCTAGGAGTGTGGCTCGAGCACGTTGCCAACGTGCTAGATAGGGGGCGTGTTTTGCAACAACGCCAGCCCCAAGTCCTTGCCTTGGGAGAGTAAGGCACGGGCACGTTGCCAACTTGGGGTTGAAGGTGCGTTATTCACAACAACTTGGCAACAACTTGGCAGCTTGACCTTACCTTCTTTGAGGAACCATAACTTGAGCTAGGAAAGTCCAATTGAGGTGATTCTAGTGGCATTAGAAAATAGACATCAAGAGCTTTCCAATGATGTATAATAGTCCATATTGAGGCTGAAGGTTGACACTCAAATTCTGGGCTACATTTAGCATGAAAGTAGAGCCAAGAAGAGGAAAAGCAAGTTGTTGGCAACAACTTGGGCTAGCAACGCCCAAGTCTCATACTTCACTACCAGGAAAATGTCTTGCACGTTGCCAACGTGCATTTGGCCTGGAGTTAGTGCCAATAACGCCAAGCCAATGGGCCAGAAACATGATGAATGAACTCTTTCATTCCAAGTCTAGCAACACTTCCAATTGAGCCAAGAATTCAACAATGAGAAAGCCCACATTGCTAACCCAAATTGAAGATCTCTGAAGAGTTTTAGGAGTAGTATAAATAGAAGAGATTGATGTACTTGTAGGGGATTTTTTTGGACTTTTGAATACTTTTTAACACTTAGAATTTTTATACACTTTTAGCATTTTTACTTAGCTTATGGTTAGAACTTCCGGGTACTCTCCCGGAAAGCTCATCTTTGGTTTTCTATTGGAATTTTTCTTCTTCATCTTCAAGTTTTAAGCACTTCATTCTTCTTCTTCTTCCTATATACTTAGTTTAATTTTTGTTCATGGCAATTGTTGTTGAAATTGGAGCAATGACTCACTAAACCCCACTTTCATTAGGGGGAGGAGGTCTGTTTGTTAGAATGAATTGGTGAACCCATCTTCTCCTCCTCAATTCTAGTGGTTGATCTAAAGAGGAGACTCTTGATCTTCAAAGATTCAACCACCATCGAGAGAGGGGTTAATCTATATGAATTATGTGGTGAGTTTGAGGAATGAGCCACATAATTCAGTTTAGAGTTCATCCTTTCATGATT
>NC_029780.3:89487707-89489378 GCF_000817695.3 Arachis duranensis
TTCCCAATCCCTTTCTACATTCTGTCTATTTACTACTCTTGTTATTTACATTCTGTTCATCTACTTCTTGCCATTTACTTTTGTGTTCTTTAAATTTCTGCAAGCTTTAATTTCTTGCACTTTAAGTTTCCGTCATTTACTTGCACTTTATTTCTTAATTTTAGTTCTCTACATTCTTGCCATTTAAATTCTTGCAATTATGTTCAAAAATCAAAATGCTCATGAAATTAAAACTATGTTTGCTTGACTAAATTTACCATTAGCTAAAGTTGCTTAATCTACCAATCTCCGTGGGATCGACCTCACTCTTAGTGAGTTTTATTACTTGATACGACCCGGTATACTTGCCGGTTGTACGTAGAATTCTAATTTTTACGTATCAAGTTTTTGACGCCGTTGCCGGGGATTGGAAAGATTGACAATGATTAAGTGAAAGGTGGTTTAGATTAAGCATTTTCTTTTGTGTTTTCATTAAGCCCACTAACTGTTTGATACTTTGTTTCACTAACCCCAATTTCACTCTAGTTCTAGAATATTGCACTTGTGATTTTGGTTTTGTTTGTGTATGTCAGGAGCTAATAGACATAATATTGAGGACGAGAGAACCCGCCGAAGGATAAGGAGAGCAGAAAGAGGAAAGTTCATAGTTGGTGAAGAAGGGTCAGAGGAATCAGAGGGAGAAGATCAAGTCATGGAGGATGAGATGCAAAATCCTCCTGGAGGGGTCAACAATAATGATGGACAAACTAGAAGGGTGTTATCCTCGTATACTATCCCTGATCCAAGACATTGTGGGAGCAGTATTGCTACACCAAATGTTCAGGCCAATAACTTTGAGCTAAAACCTCAACTCATCACTTTGGTACAGAACAATTGCTCTTATGGAGGGGGACCTCTTGAAGACCCAAATCAACATCTCTCTATTTTTCTAAGGATATGCAATACAGTGAAGACAAATGGAGTGCATCCAGATGTCTACAAGTTGTTGCTATTTCCATTCTCTTTGAGGGATAAAGCCACTCAATGGCTAGAATCATTCCCCAAGGAAAGCCTCAATGATTGGAATGAAGTGATGAGCAAATTTCTAGCAAAATTCTACCCACCTCAAAAGATCATCAAGTTGAAGACAGAGGTCCAGACTTTTAGGCAAATGGAAGGGGAGTCATTGTATGAAGCCTGGGAAAGATATAAGGCATTAATGAGAAGATGTCCACCTGATATGTTTAGTAATTGGGTCAAACTCCAAAACTTCTATGAAGGCTTAAGCTTCGAAGCAAGGAAGGGACTAGATTACTCATCAGGAGGATCACTCAACATGATGAAAACTGCCGAGGAGGCCCAAGACCTCATTGAGATTGTGGCAAACAACCAATACTATTACTCATCAGAGAGGCAACACAATCCACCCCCAAAGAAAGGTGTAATGGAGCTTGAAGGTGTTGATGCTATCTTAGCACAAAACAAGTTAATACACCAACAAATCCAACAACAAATGGAGATGATAACAAAGAGAATGGATGGTTTGCAACTTGCAGCAGTGAACACAACAAATCAACCATTGCTTGAATGGAACCAAGGTGAAGGGACCAATGTTGAACAACCACAAGAACAAGTTCAATACATGCAAAACACTTCAAATTCTCAAGATGAATTTCATGGTGATACATACAA
>NC_029780.3:89493575-89505642 GCF_000817695.3 Arachis duranensis
GGATGAATGTGATGATCTGTGACAATCATCATCATTCTCAACCATGAACGCGTGCTTGACAACCACTTCCGTTCTATCTTAGATTAAGTAGTTATCTCTTGGGTTCTTTAACCGGTATCTTCGTGGTATAAGCTAGAATTGATGGCGGCATTCAAGCGAATCCGGAAGGTCTAAACCTTGTCTGTGGTATTCTGAGTAGGATTCAATGATTGAATGACTGTGACGAGCTTCAAACTCCTGAAGGCGGGGCATTAGTGACAGATGCAAAAGAATCATTGGATTCTATTCCGGCCTGATTGAGAACCGACAGATGAATTCCGCTATGCTGTGACAGAGCATATGCAATCGCTTTCACTGAGAGGATGGGAGGTAGCCATTGACAACGGTGAAACCCTACACACAGCTTGCCATGGAAGGAGACTTGCGTGTTTGAAGAAGAAGACAGTAGGAAAGCAGAGATTCAGAAGATGGAGCATCTCCAAACCTCAACCTATTCTCCATTACTGCAAAACAAGTAATCATTTCATGTTCTTTTGCTTTTCACAATCAATCCTGATAATTTCTGATATCCTGACTAAGATTTACAAGATAACCATAGCTTGCTTCAAGCCGACAATCTCTGTGGGATCGACCCTTGCTCACGCAAGGTATTACTTGGACGACCCAGTACACTTGCTGGTTAGTTGTGCGGATTGCAAAAGTGTGATTGCAATTTCGTGCACCACTGTTCTTTGAGAGCCAAAATGTCCTTTACTCTCATATGAGTGACATGCCTCTAAAATGGACTGGTATTCTGATTGAGACACACACCTTCTAATTATCTGGTCAGCACCACATCTCCATAAATATGGGTCATCCCATATATAATATTTAGACTCGCTTTTCAGCTTGTCTCTTTGGTGCTTAGTAAAGTGTGGAGGAAAAGTGCGGCTAACTAGATAATTAGCTATAGGTGCATACCAAGGGATTACCTCAAATACTGCTTGTAGGTTATCAAATGGAAAATTATCAACTATAGGAGTGCAGTCATCTTAATGTGTTCAAGGCGACTCAAGTGGTCTGCCACTAGATTCTGGTTACCACTCCTATCCTTTATTTCTAAATCAAATTCTTGTAGTAGCAGTATCCAACGTATAAGCCTTGGTTTGGATTCTTTTTTAGCTAATAAATACTTTAGAGCTGCGTGGTCTGAGTACACTACTACCTTCGTACCAAGTAAATAGGCTCGAAATTTATCCAGAGCAAAAACAATAGCAAGAAGCTCTTTCTCAGTAGTAGTGTAATTGGACTGAGCGGCGTCTAAAGTTTTAGATGCATAAGCAATAACAAAAGGGTCCTTACCTTTACGCTGAGCCAGCGCTGCTCCTACTGCATGGTTGGAAGCATTACACATGATTTCGAATGGCTGGCTCCAATCCGGTCCTCTCACAATTGGAGCTTGAGTCAGGGCAGTTTTCAGCTTATCAAACGCTTGTTTGTAATCCTCACTGAACTCGAATTCAATATCCTTCTGCAGTAGTCTGGATAGGGGAAGTGCTACCTTACTAAAGTCCTTAATGAATCTTCGGTAAAAACCTGCATGTCCAAGGAACGAACGGACTTCCCTCACAGAGGAGGGGTAAGGCAAACTAGAAATAACATCTACCTTTGCTGGATCTACAGAAATGCCAGTATTAGATACAACATGTCCCAACATAATACCTTGTTTAACCATAAAATGACATTTTTGAAATTCAATACAAGGTTTGTGCTGACACATCTATCTAATACTTTAGATAGACTATCCAAGCAAAGGTTAAAAGAATCATCATAAACGCTAAAATCATCCATAATAACCTCCATACAGTCCTCAATAAGATCAGAGAAAAGACTCATCATGCACCTTTGGAAAGTAGCTGGTGCATTGCACAGGCCAAAGGGCATTCTCTTGTAAGCATAAGTCCCAAAAGGATAGGTAAAGGTAATCTTTTCCTGATCCTCAGGGGCTATATGAATCTGGAAATAGCCTGTGTAACCATCTAAAAAGCAATAATGTGATTTACTTGACAGGCGATTCAGCATTTGATCAATGAATGGAAGAGGGTAGTGATCCTTACGAGTAGCTTGGGGTAGACGCCGGTAATCAATGCAGACCCTCCAAGCGTTATGTACTCTGGTCGCTATGAGCTCTCCATTCTCATTCTTCACTATAGTGACTCCAGACTTCTTGGGCACCACTTGTACGGGGCTCACCCATTTACTGTCTGAGATGGGGTAGATAATACCTGCCTCTAATAGTCTGGTTACTTCCTTCTTGACAACCTCTAAAATAGTGGGGTTCAGTCTTCTTTAGGGTTGACGAATAGGTCTTGCTCCTTCTTCTAAAAATATCATGTGCTCACAAACTTGAGGGTTGATGCCTACTATGTCTGCCAAACTCCACCCAATTGCTTTCTTGTGCCTCCTCAACACACTAAGTAACTGCTCTTCCTGTTGAGAAGTGAGGTCCCGTGCAATGATAACTGGAAACTTCTGCTTGTCCTCGAGGTAAGCATATTTGAGGTGTGGAGGGAGGGGTTTCAACTCTGACTTCTGTTCATGGTCAGGCTCTGAATTATCTGGAGCTGGTGGCAGTGGTAGAGTACTTTCATTGTCCTCTGGGAATGTCCCGACACTTGGACCTTGTCCTATGTACTTCTCTTTAAACTCCTCTAGGTGAACTTCAGCTATGGTTTCATCTATGATGTCACACTGGAGGATAGAGTGATCTTCTGGAGGGTATTTCACAACTCCATTCAGATTGAAGCTTACCACTCAGCCGTCTATTTCAAAAGAGTATGTGCCTACAAAATCATCTAATTTGAACTTCGAGGTCTTCAAGAAAGGTCTTCCGAGTAGGATTGATGATGGTTTCTCTGAGTCATTTTGAGGCATCTCCAGGATGTAAAAATCTACGGAGAAAGTGAGACATTTGATACCCAGTAATACATCTTCAGCAACTCCAGCCACTGTAATAATACGTTTATCTGCTAACACAAAACGAGCTGCCGACCTTTTTAAGGGAGGGAGCCTCAAAACATCATATACAGATAAAGGCATTATACTAACACATGCTTCTAAATCACACATGCAGTCAGAAAATATCATGCCTCCAATTGTACAGTTAACCATGCATGGGCCTGGGTCACTACATTTTCAGGTATATTTCCCATTAAAGCAGATATAGAACTACCTAAAGGAATAGTTTCTAATTCATTAATTTTGTCTTTATGTATGCACAAAACTTTTAGAAACTTTGCATATTTAGGTACCTGTTGAACGACATAAAAAAGGGGAACAGTTACCTCAACCTTTTTGAAGATTTCTACCATTTTGGGATCAGGTTCCAACTGCTTCCTGGGCTTCCTTGCAAGTTGCGGAAATGAAATAGGAATGGCGTCCTCTATAGTGTCTGCGCCTTTTGGTGCTTCTTTCTGTGATTTGGCATCTTTTTCTTCAGCCATGTCTTGCATGCTCTTTTCTTCTTCAACATCTTCTATTTCCACTACCTCTTCAGCTGAGGCGTGTTCAGGTGGGTTTAGCTCTTCCTGATTCCTCTCTTGCAATGTGGTTCCGGACCTTAGGGTGATGGCATTAATACCACCCTTTGGGTTGGGTAATGGTTGAGAGGGGAGTCCACCAGAGCTTGAGGACTGGTTGTTGGAGTTGATCAGTGATCCAACCTGTGAGACAAGGGCTTGCAAAGTAGAATTCAAACCATTCAGAGTTACATTAAAGTTATTTTCCATAGCCTGTTGTCTCCGATCAATGGCTTGTAGTAACTCATCATTAGGGGATGAAGAGGGATAAGTGATCTGAGAGGTTTGCTAAGAATTTTGAGGCTGTCTGAGATGAGGTGCTCTGTAGGCCTGATTCTGATTCTACTGCCTGAAGTTGTTATTGTTATTCCACCTTTGATTTCCATTGTTATCTCTGCCTCCTCTGTTATGATTGTCTCTCCAACCCTGGTTAGGATTGTCTCTCCAGCCTTGGTTAGAGTTATCCTGCCATCCTTGGTTATAGCCGCCACCTTGATTGTACCCTTGATTGGGGTGGTCATGAAAGTTATGAGTGGCTGCTACAGTGTTGTCTTCCAGTTGGAGTTGCGGACACTCATCGTATAGTGACTGTAATCTGCACAAATTTTGCATACTCTTTGTGGAACCAACTGCTGGTTGTGCTGTGGTATAGATGGATGAGCTTGCTGTGGTTGTTGTTGATTTAGCTGCATCAGCTTCAGCAAGTTAGTCATTTCACATAAGCTCTGAGCTATAGCAGCAGGCTCTTTACTAGTGGATACCTCTGTAATAGCTCTTGACCAGCCTTGTTTCTGTCTGTAATTTCTGGTAGATTCGGCTAAGTCCCTGATCAATTGCCATGCTTCTTCTGTAGTCTTATACTTTTTCATAGACCCATTGCTAGCACCTTCCAATGTGGTTCTATCTTGAGATTTCAAGCCCTGTGTAAAGTAACCGAGCAACACTATCTTGTCAATCATATGGTGCGGACATGCTTCTAGAAGATTATTGAAGCGTTCCAAGTATTCATAGAGAGTTTTAGATTCATCCTGAACGATCATGGACATGTCTTTCCTCAGTTTATCAGCAACCTCAGCTGGAAAGAATTTCTCCAAAAATTCTCTTCTAAGTGTATCCCAGTTGGATACAGTTGTTTTGGGTTGAGTGTAGTACCACTCTCTTGCCTTTCCCTCAAGAGAGAATGAGAAGGCTTTTAACAGAATGAAGATTTCATCAGTGTTATTACGCTTGACAGTAGAACAAGCAGACTGAAAATCCCTCAGGTGTTTGATAGGCTCTTGAGCAGGTAAGTCATAAAACTTGGGCATCAAGTTGAGTAGTGAAGACTTTATTTCAAAATCTACAGCTACTGCTGGGTGGTGTGCCTGGAATGGTTGGAGCGTAAAATCAGGGGCTCCTTCCTCCTGGATAGTGACTCTCCTAGGCGCTGCCATGTCGGCTGCACGTAAATCAACTGAATCAGTAGAAAGGAAGCTTGTTTCTTCCTTAGATGACGGTTCAGGTTCGTCCTCAAAGAGGATTCGCCGACGCTGAGCTTACCTTATATGTGAAATAGTTCTCTCAATCTCAGGGTCAAATGCTGGCAAGCTTGGATCAGGAAGTGAACGCGTCATTTAACGAGAGAAACGTATAGCTCATGGTAACAAAATTAAAAAGAAAAATTGCAGTTAAATAAATGTCAATCAATAAACTAGCACACTATTGCAACTCCCCGGCAACGGTACCAAAAACTGACGTGGCGGAAATTGGCGAGTTAAGAATTTATTAATAGGGACACGTTGCAAGTACAGTCCTTAACCAGCCGAAAATCCGCTTATCAATTTAAAAGGGGTTGTCACAATATTGAAAATTAAAATACTAGGAGTATGAATCCCAGGTCATCTCCCAACGAGTTGCAAGGAGGTGTGCTATTTTATCAATCGGGCGTTTTCAAAAATGGTTTAGTTGATAAGCAGGGAATTAATCTAGAGAATTTAACTAATTTTAAATAAAAGCCTTGATTGGGGGTAGATTAGTTGGAAGCCCTATTCTTGTTGAAATACTCTCAAGATTAATTAATAATTGGAAGTTGCTCTGCTTAGTTAACCCTTACTAGGTAAAGGAAAGTCAAGCAAGTTGGAAATCTGTTTCTAGTCATAAGTCATAATCCTCTCCCTTGGGAAGGACTAGAGTTAATGATTAGAGGGTGATTCAACAATAAATCCAATTATAATTTCTCTCCTGAGTAATTCAACTCAAGGGTTCCTTTCAATCATCCCCCAATCAAGTCATGGAACTACTCACTCATCATAATTATAAATTTCACAAAATTAATGGTGAAAATAAAGGAAGACATGATAAATAATAATAAAAGGATTAATTGAAAATAAAAATAGTCTATATTAATAACTTGTAGAAATAATCCAATGTCAACTCTAGAGGGATTAAGAATATGGAAGAATAAATATAAAAAGTAAATAACAAAATAAGATGACTAGTACCGGAGGTAGACTCTTCTCAAAAGCTAAAACCGAAATCTTCCAATCCTAATTATGAATGCTCAAGTGAGTCAAAAACCTAGGGGATGAGTAAATCCAAATCTAAAACTAAAATTTATGCAGAATGAATTGTTTCTCTATTTCTTCATGTTTCCTGGCTCTAGTCTGTGTTTTCGGACCGAAAACTGGGTTGAAATCCGGCCCAGAAACTCTGCCAGCGACTTCTAAAATTTTGCATATCGCGCACGCCACGCGGTCGCGTCATTCATGCGGATAAGTCATTCGGCGTTTTGCTTTCCCACGCAGGCGCGTCGTCCATGCCTCCGCATCACTTATGCTTTTCCAATCCGTGCGGTCGCGTAAGCCATACGGCCGCGTCACTGCGATTTCCTCTCTTTCGCGCGATCGCGTGAGCCATGCGGCCGCGTCACTTCTCGCTGGTCATCTCCTTAATTTCTTGTATTCCTTCTATTTTTGCAAACTTCCTTTCCAATCTCCAATTCATTCATGCCTTATAAAACCTGAAACACTTAACACACAGATCATGGCATCGAATGGGATAAAGGAGAATTAAAATACCTAATTAAAAGTCTCTAGGAAGTAAGTTTTCAATCATGTAATAATTTTAGGAAGGAAATATAAATGCATGCTAATTATATGAATAAGTGGGTAAAGATCATGATAAAACCACACAATTAAACACATTATAAACCATAAAATAGTGGTTTATCAATTACATTAGAGGAGGATTGAAAGATAAACCCTAATTTTATAAAACTTCCAAGAAAAAGGTTGGGGACTAACCTGTCCCATTCCAAATGTACTCGTTTTGAGTAGCCATAAAACAAAGTCATTTTGTCCACGTGTACAGGGACTAATGTGTCCTGGAAGCGACGCACGACAGTGAACTTGACACATCACACTAGTTACCTACACGTAGGAGAGAGAGTGTTCGCTAAACCGGCCAAACTTGGACTCGGGACGTATATGGCATATATCTAATAATTTTGGGAACCGGGGACCTACTTAATTTTTTTCAGGGACAAATCTGTCAGATGACCAACTCCTTGGGGACCTATTTAGGGTATTAATCTAAAAAAACATACACCCTTTACCCCTTTTCAGGGAAAACGACTAATGGATGAAACTAGGACCCATTTGGTAAGTGTCCAAAGACATGGACACGATTACACATGTCCAACGTTTATTTTATGAGACATAAAAAAGGAAAGACATGGTTACACACAAAAGTACACAAAATATGTGTTTTGTGTCTCTCTGAAATGATGAGACACAAATTTTTAACCCAAGACAAAACTTAAATTTTATTTTTGTATGAATATACCCTTAATATTTTTTCAAAATTCCAAATTTATCCTCATCATTTAGCCTCTTTGATGGGGACCAAACCGTTGGTTAGGAATCAAAGGAAAATAGATTGCGTCGCGAGTATAGTCCCAACTGATAGTCGACCCTCGATCAAAGTTTAGAATAAAGAATGTCACAATTCAAATCAGTCAAAAACATGGAGTTTTACTTCCCGGGTCATTTCCCTCAAACTAGCAATTAAATGTGCATAAATTTGGTTGTGAAATCGGTGGTTTCCAAGCATAGGACGGAAATTAAAGGAACTAGAAAGTAAATGATTAAAACATTGAAATAATAATAACTAAAATTAACAGACAAACAAGGCAATGAAGTAAACAAGAAAGAATAGAACAACTAATAAACTAACAATGGATCAAGAGACAATTATTACAATTTAAAGAAGAATGAAGCAACAAACTAGTGTGAATATAATTCAATGCAATAAAGGACCTTGGCTTAGAGTTGGGAGTTAAGAAATCCTTTCCTTGTCATAACCATAACTATGTCAATTATAAGGAGTTAATCTGATACGGAAGAATTGATAAGAATAATTCCACCGGCAAGTATACCGGTTCGTAGTCAAGTAATAACTCACTTTGAGTGAGGTCGATCCCACGGAGATTGATGGATTAACCAACTTTAGTCAAGTGGATATTCTAGTCAAACAAACCATTTGATGATTCTTGTGTCTTGAATAAACAAATAAACAAGATAAGTAAATTGCATGAAAGTAAAGAGCATGAAATTAAATGACTAAAAGTAAAAACAAGAATGTAAATAACTGAAAAAGTAAATAGCATAAACTTAAGTTGCAAGAAAGTAAATGCGGTAGAGTAAATAGCAAGGGAATGTAAATTACACAAATGTAAATGGGATTTGGGGAATGGGTAAACAAGAAATTAAAGAAATTAAAGTGGGAGTTGATAATGGGTGAGATCATTAGGGATTGGAGATGTTAGATCCTTCATGAATGAATGGGTTTCAACCCTTTCTCAATCATGTGAAGTAGATCTATGGCAGATTGTAAATAATTGGGTCTCAATCTGTTGGTGATTCAATTTCTCTCAAGATAATCAATTACCAATCTGTTGATCTAATTACTCATGAGAAGAGGTGAAGTTCAATTGCTAATCTAAACCCACACAACTCACAGGATATCAATTCAAGGTGGTTATATGTCACGTACCAAACAAGGAATTATCAATCAAGAGAATTATGAGAGAAGAGTCTCAATTTGAATTTCATAACTCCTTTCTCAAGTTCATTATGAAATTCAACTAGATCTAATCCTTCTCTCGATAGTAATTGGATCTATGAAGCTCAAAGACTTTCTCTTAGAATAACAACACTTGAATTGAGAAGAAGAAAATGGCATTAATATATTGAAATCAAATAGAGCTCCTCCCCCTAATGAAGTGGGATTTTAGTGAATCATGGCTCTCATTACAAAAGGAAATCAAAATTACAAAATTTGAAAATAAACTAAAGGAAAAGTACAAGCAAAGTATGAAGAGTGATGTGAGTAATCCCAGCTAGGGAACCCCCAGACCCTTTTCTAGATTAAAGTACCACCTATGTATAATAATTATCTAGCATTTTGGATGGCTTTCAATCATGCTTTCAGGATGGGCTTCGTTGGACTTGAAACTCTGAGAGGCCTGGCACTAACAAACTTCTTCCACGCGTACGCATGTTCACTCGTGTGTACGCACAATTGTAATAAATCACCCCTGTGTGTACGCTTTCTGCCTCCTGCATACGCATGCCTACCTGATTTTTCTTTGTGCGTATGCATGATAGGGTGTGCATACACACGAATGCAGAATTTCCAACTCTACTTATCGCGAACGTTATCGAGGATAATGCCTTCATAAGCCTGGCATCGCCAACGCCAAGATTTTCCTTCCGGTAGCTAGAGCTGGCGTTGTTGGGGCAACGCCTTTAGGATGTGGCATTTCTAACTCCTTTGCAAAGCTTCTAGGAGTTGAAGTTGCTGAAGCTTAAGATGGCATTGCTAACATAAGTTTCAAGTTGGCAATGCCCTTGATGCTGAGAGAAGGGAAGGCGTTGTTAATGCAAATTTCAAGTTGGCAACACCCTTGATGCTGAGGGAAGGGAAGATGTTGTTAACGCCCAGGGTTAAGTTGCCAACGCCCTTTGTCATCCTTCAAGGTTGGAGTTGCTGAAGGAGAGAATGAAGGCGTTGCTAACGCTAGGATCAAGTTGCCAATGCCTTCATTATGCTTGCTCTTTAGCCTTGACGTTGAGAAAAGGAAGACATTGCTAACTCAAAAATAAAGTTGCCAACGCCTTCTTTATGCTTGATTTTCAATTTTCATGTTGAGAAAAGTAAGGCATTTCTAACGCCACAATCAAGTTGCCAACGTCTTCGTTTTCTTTGTCGAGTGTTTTTGGGGCTTAAAGATGCCTATTGTTTGAGCTACAATTTCATTTCCACCATAGACTATTATACATCGTTAGAAAGCTCTGAATGTTGAATTTTTAAACGCAACTAGAAGTACATCATTTGAATCTCTGTAACTCAAGTTATGCTCCTTTGAAGAGGACAATGTCATGCTGCCAGAGGTTGCTGGCGTTATCGTGAACAACGCCTTTGATTATGGGCATTGCCAACGCCATCTTGTTTTTGGGGCTTTAAAGATGCATATTGTTTGTTCTCAAATTTTATGCACACTACAGACTATTATACATGGTTAAAAAGTTCTAGATGCCTACTTTCTAATGTAATTAGGAGCGCATTATTTGAAGCTCTACCGCTTTGAGTTATACTCCATGTAAGGTGAAGAGGTCAGCTGGCCTTACTACAGATTGATACTATGTTCATCTTTGCACTTTCGGGGTAAGTTTTCTCCCTCAGATTTAGTGTTCATCATGTAGTGCTATATATGGTTGGAAAGCTCTTGCTTTCTACTTTCTAATGCCACTGAAATCACTTCATTTGGAGCTTTGTAACTCAAGTTATCATTGATGGAGTATGAGGGGTCAAGGTTGCAAATCCTTTTGAATTCTTCTTTTTAGTTGGTGTTGGCCAAGGCAACGCCTTTGTATCTTGGTGTTGCCAACACCTTTGCTTCTTCACCTATCATCAACCATAACAATAGCATCAAAGCTTGCCATTCCATGAATAATCACAAGACATTTCATTCATTTAAATGCAATATCATCTTCTTGTATTATTTTCATGAAATGACCACTATTCAACTTGTATTTGATGCATCAAAGTATGTAGAAATAAATCATTCAATTGCTTGTTTATTAATAATGAAAATACATGAAAACAAACTAAAAGCTACTAAAAATAATAAATAAAACTACCAATGATGCATATGCATCACAACACGAAACTTAAACCTTGCTTGTCCTCAAGTAAGAAAGAACTATGCACAAAGGTTTCTTTTATTTGGAATGGGTTGAAGAATTGCTTGTGATGCCTTGGTGAGTGAAGTGATTAAGTGATAGTGGGGTGAACTCCAATCGATATGCTCATGCAAGGGTTCCAGTGCTCATTAATCCTTACATTTTGGAAGTCTTAGATCTTAGGACCTTCATTAAAATGATATTATGGAAGCCTCTTCATAGATTGTCACCTTGAAGCAGAACTTATTTTGTTACGATCTTCTTTTTTATTTTACATCTTGGCCTCAACTCTAAGTGTCCTATCTCAAAGCGGCTCTTCAGATAAACTTTCAATCAGTATCCCCAAACCAGTTGGTCTAAGATACTAGGTGTTAAAGCACCCCTTAGCATTTACTTGCTGATGAGCGGATAATTTATATGCTTTTTGGCATTGTTTTTAGTATGTTTTTAGTATGATCTAGTTAGTTTTTAGTATATTTTTATTAGTTTTTAGTTAAAATTCACTTTTCTAGACTTTACTATGAGTTTGTGTGTTTTTCTATGATTTCAGGTATTTTCTGGCTGAAATTGAGGGACCTGAGCAAAAATCTGATTCAGAGACTAAAAAGGACTGCAGATGCTGTTGGATTCTGACCTCCCTGCACTCAAAGTGGATTTTCTGGAGCTACAGAAGCCCAATTGGCGCGCTCTCAACGGCGTTGGAAAGTAGACATCCTGGGCTTTCCATCAATGTATAATAGTTCATACTTTGCCCGAGATTTGATGGCCCAAACCGGCGTTACAAATCAGCCTCAGAATTCCCAGCGTTTAACACTGGATCTGGCATAAAAATTGGAGTTAAACGCCCAAACTGGCATGAAAGCTGGCGTTTAACTCCAGAAAAAGTCTCTACACATGAAAGCTTCAATGCTCAGCCCAAGCACACACAAAGTGGACCCAGAAGTGGATTTTTACGTCATTTACTCATTTCTGTATACCCTAGGCTACTAGTTCACTATTAATAGAATCTTTTGACATTGTATCTGTATCTCATGACACTTTACACGTTTCTTTGTGTACCTTCCACAGCATGAGTCTCTAAACCCCATGGTTGGGGGTGAGGAGCTCTGCTGTGTCTTGATGGATTAATGCAATTACTACTGTTTTTCATTCAATCATGCTTGCTTCCATTCTAAGATATTACTTGTTCTTAAACCGGATGAATGTGATGATCCGTGACACTCATCATCATTCTCAACTATGAACGTGTGCCTGACAACCACCTCCGTTCTACCTTAGATTAAGTAG
>NC_029780.3:89506306-89507116 GCF_000817695.3 Arachis duranensis
TCTAATTGCTAATCTCAAAATCTTTTTAATTAACTAATTGATTCAGTTTTCAATTTGTTTTGATCTTATTTTCTTTTAATTTTCAAAATTTTTTATTTTATTTCCATTTGTTTTTATTTTATTTTTCGGTTAATTCAAAAAAAAAATAAATATATTTTTATCTACTTGCAATCCATATCATCTCCCTTTATCCATCATGGACCTAAGTGGAATTGAACAGTCCAGAAGGACTCTGGGGTCTTACGCTAACCCCATTACAGTTGCATATGGGAGTAGCATCTGTACACCTCCCATCAAAGCAAGCAGCTTTGAGCTAAATCCTCAACTAATTATCATAGTGCAGCAAAATTGCCAGTATTCCGGTCTTCCACAGGAAGAGCCCACTGAGTTTCTGGCACAATTCTTACAAATTGCTGACACAGTACGTGATAAAGAGGTGGATCAGGATGTCTACAGACTATTACTGTTTCCATTTGCTGTAAAAGATCAAGCTAAGAGGTGGTTGAATAACCAACCTACAGCAAGCATAAAGACATGAAAACAGTTATCAGACAAATTCCTAAATCACTTTTACCCTCCAAAGAGGATGACACAGCTAAGGCTGGACATCCAAGGCTTTAAACAAGAGGATAATGAATCCCTTTATAACGTCTGGGAGAGGTATAGAGGTATGCTAAGAAAATGCCCCTCTGAAATGTTTTCAGAGTGGCTACAATTAGACATCTTCTACTATGGGCTTACAGAAAAAGCTCAGATGTCTTTAGACCACTCAGCTGGTGGATCCATACACATGAGGAAGACAATTGAAGA
>NC_029780.3:89507286-89507678 GCF_000817695.3 Arachis duranensis
AGGAGTGGGAAGACATTGAATAACACTGTTCAAAGTAGCAAAAAGCCAAATAAGGAACAATTGACAGAGGATAACCAAACCACTGTTCAAAATCCCTCTGAGGACAGTAAGAGCCCAGAGAGGAACACTTTTGGCGTTCAAACGCCAGAAAAGGGGGGAAAGCTGGCGTTAAACGCCCATTCCCTGCCCAGTTCTGGCGTTCAAACGCCAGAAAAGGGAGAGAAGTTGGCGTTAAACGCCCAATCTTCGCCTATTCCTGGCGTTCAGACGCCAAGGGAGGATCAGACACCTGAGAGTGCTGACAGTAATCCCTCTAAAAAGGCTTCTTCAACCACTTCTGTAAGGAATAAGCCTGCAGCAACTAAGGTTGAAGAATATAAAGCCAAGATGCC
>NC_029780.3:89507846-89508009 GCF_000817695.3 Arachis duranensis
ATGAAAGAGATCTTAAGTCATAAGAAGGATTGGAGAGAAACTGAAAAAATATTTCTCACTGAAGAATGCAGTGCAATCATCCTGAAAAGCTTACCAGAGAAGCTTCAAGATCCAGGAAGCTTTATGATACCATGCACATTAGAAGGCGCTTGCACCAAGACAT
>NC_029780.3:89508527-89508814 GCF_000817695.3 Arachis duranensis
GGAGAAGGTGACACTTTTCCAGTGATTATAAGCTCTGCTTTAAATCCACAGGAAGAGGAAGCACTGATTCAAGTGCTAAAGGACACACAAGACAGCTCTTGGGTGGTCCATAAGTGATCTTAAGGGCATTAGCCTAGCTAGATGCATGCACAAAATCCTGTTGGAGGATAATGCCAAACCAGTGGTCCAACCACAAAGGAGGCTAAATCCAGCCATGAAGGAGGTGGTGCAGAAAGAGGTCACTAAATTACTAGAGGCTGGGATTATTTATCCTATTTCTGATAGCG
>NC_029780.3:89508959-89513150 GCF_000817695.3 Arachis duranensis
ATGTGTATTGACTACAGAAGGCTCAATACAGCCACCAGAAATGATCATTTTCCTTTGCCATTCATAGACCAAATGCTGGAAAGACTAGCTGGTCATGATTATTACTGCTTTTTGGATGGCTATTCAGGTTACAACCAAATTGTAGTAGATCCTCAGGACCAAGAGAAAACAGCATTTACTTGCCCTTCTGGCGTGTTTGCCTACAGGAGGATGCCTTTTGATCTGTGTAATGCTCCTGCAACCTTTCAGAGATACATGCTATCCATCTTCTCTGACATGGTGGAAAAATTCCTGGAAGTCTTCATGGATGACTTCTCAGTATATGGAGACTCATTCAGCTCCTGTCTTAACCACCTAGCACTTGTCCTGAAAAGGTGCCAAGAGACTAACCTAGTTTTAAACTGGGAGAAATGTCACTTTATGGTCCATTTGAACTAATGTGTGATGCCAGTGACCATGCCATTGGTGCAGTGTTGGGACAGAGGCATAACAAGCTTCTGCACGTCATTTATTATGCCAGCCGTGTTCTAAATAATGCACAGAAGAATTATACAACCACAGAAAAAGAGTTACTTGCAGTGGTCTATGCCATTGACAAGTTTAGATCCTATTTAGTGGGATCCAAAGTGGTTGTGTACACTGACCATGCTGCTCTTAAATACTTACTCACAAAGCAGGATTCAAAACCCAGGCTAATAAGATGGGTATTGCTTCTGCAAGAGTTTGATATAGAAATAAGAGACAGAAAAGGGACAGAGAACCAGGTAGCTGATCACCTGTCCCGAATAGAACCAGTAGCTGGGGCGTCCCTCCCTTCTACTGAGATTTCTGGGACTTTCCCAGATGAGCAACTCTTTGCCATCCAGGAAGCTCCATGGTTTGCAGATATTGCAAATTATAAAGCTGTGAGGTTTATACCACAGGAGTACAGCAGAGTGCAAAGAAAGAAATTAATCTCAGATGCCAAGTACTACCTATAGGATGAACCATGTCTCTTTAAGAGATGTGCAGACGGAATGATCCGCAGATGTGTACCCAGAGAAGAAGCACAGAGGATCCTATGGCATTGCCATGGATCACAGTATGGAGGACATTTTGGAAGTGAGCGAACAGCCACTAAAGTCCTCCAATGTGGCTTCTACTGGCCTACTCTCTATAGAGATGCCCGAGAGTTTGTGCGTAACTGTGACAGCTGCCAAAGAGCTGGTAACTTACCTCATGGATACGCCATGCCTCAACAAGGGATCTTGGAGATTGAGTTGTTTGATGTATGGGGAATTGACTTCATGAGTCCATTCCCACCATCGTACTCAAACACTTACATTCTGGTGGCTGTGGACTATGTATCTAAGTGGGTGGAAGCAATTGCCACACCCACTAATGATACTAAGACCGTGCTGAAATTCCTCCAGAAACACATCTTTAGCAAATTTGGTGTTCCCAGAGTCATAATCAGTGATGGGGGCACTCATTTATGCAATAAACAGCTGTACTCTGCTATGGTCCGATACGGAATTAGCCACAAAGTGGCTACCCCGTATCATCCACAGACAAATGGGCAAGCTGAAGTCTCTAACAGAGAACTAAAAAGAATCCTAGAACGGACTGTGATGGCCCGAAGAAAGGATTGGGCAAGGAGCTTGGATGTGATAGCCCGAAGAAAGGATTGGGCAAAGAGCTTGGATGATGCTCTGTGGGCATACAGAACAGCATTCAAGACTCCTATAGGAACCTCTCCATACCAACTGGTATATGGGAAGGCCTGTCATTTGCCCGTGGAACTGGAACATAAAGCCTATTGGGCAACCAGATTCCTAAACATGGATGCTCAGTTAGCTGGTGAAAAAAGATTGCTCCAGCTAAATGAGCTGGAGGAGTTCAGACTCAATGCCTTTAAAAATGCAAAAATTTATAAGGAAAAGGCAAAGAAGTGGCATGACAAGAAGTTGTCATCCAGAGTCTTTGAGCCAGGACAAAAAGTTCTGCTCTTCAACTTTAGGCTCAGATTGTTTCCAGGAAAACTTAAATCCCAATGGAGGGGTCCGTATGTAATTACAGGAGTGTCACCATATGGATATGTTGAGCTTCAGGATATTGATTCTGACAAAAAGTTCATTGTTAATGGACAGAGAATCAAGCATTATCTTGAAAGCAATTTTGAGCAGGAATGCTCAAAACTGAGGCTGGAATGATCCTCAGTAAAGGTCCAGCTAAAGACAATAAAGAAGCGCTTGCTGGGAGGCAACCCATTCTGGGCGTTTAACGCCAGTAAGGGTGCCATTTTGGGCGTTAAACGCCAGAATGGTGCAACGCCAGAATGGGCACCATTCTGGGCGTTTAACGCCAGGTGTGCAGCATCCTGGGCGTTTAGCAAAACGCCCAGTGATAAAGGGAATCCTGGCGTTTAACGCCAGCCAGGGCACCTGGTTGGGCGTTAAACGCCCACATTGGCTAGCAAATGGGCGTTAAACGCCAGAATGGATGCCATTCTGGGCGTTTAACGCCAGAAAGGTGAGGGACCAAGATTTTGCTTTTCGATCAAATTTTTTTTCAAACTTTCCTTTTTTGACCCATACTTTTCTACATAAACACATTTCAACCTTTCATCATTCACCTTCAAATCTTCAAAAATCAAAATCATTCTTCAAATCTCTCTCAAATCAATCCCAAATCTTGTTCAAAAACTCACCCTTCTCTCAAAATATCTCCACATCTTCTCAAATCTCCTTCCAATTTTTTGAAATCTCTTCTCCCCCCTATAAAAACACGTTCGGCCTCCTTATTCCCCCACACCATTCGAATTTGCTCTTCTCCTCTCTCTCCTCTTTCCTTTCTTTTGCTTGAGGACAAGCAAACCTCTAAGTTTGGTGTGCTTTTCCGTGATCACTAAGCCAAGATTCATCAAGATCATGGCTCCTAAGGGAAAACAAACCAATTTAAGAGGAAAGAAAGAGAATAATCCAAAGAATCTTTGGAATCAACAGAAGTTCTCAACCAAAGAACATGAAGACCATTATCACAAAATAATGGGTCTGAGGTCAGTGATCCTGGAAGTTAAATTTGATCTGAAAGAAGATGAATATCCAGGGATCCAAGAGCAAATTTGAAACAGAGGATGGGAAGTTCTAACCAATCCCGAGATAAGGTTGGAAGAAATATGGTTCAGGAATTCTACTCAAATCTGTGGCTAACAGATAAGCAGAGAATGATTGGAACTGCTTACCATACTTACAGAACCATGGTCAGAGGGAAAGTTATCTACTTCCATCTGGACAAAATAAGAGAAATCTTCAAATTGCTTCAACTGCAAGATGATCCTGAATCCTTTAATAGGAGAATGGTGAGAGCAGATAAAGGGTTGGATCAAGTTCTAGAGGACATATGCCTCCCTGGAACTAAGTGGATAACCAATTCAAAGGGTGTCCCAAACCAACTCAAGAGGGGAGACCTCAAACCAATTGCAAGAGGTTGGCTAGACTTTATTGGGCGTTCCATATTGCCTACTAGCAACCGTTCTGAGGTCACTATCAAGAGAGCAGTGATGATTCATTGCATTATGCTTGGAAAATAAGTGGAGGTTCATCATCTGATTGCTTGTGAGATCTACACAATTGCAAATAAGAATTCCACTGAAGCCAAACTGGCTTACCCAAGCTTGATCTCCTTGCTCTGTAAAGCGGCTGGGGTAAAGATGGGGGTAGATGAATTCATACCCATTGAACATCCAATCACCAAGAAGTCAATGGAAGGACAAATGCAAGACAACTCTATCAAAAGGAGGGCACAGGAGTTCCTCCCTGAATTTCCTGAAATTGGCTACTGGGCCAGCCTAGAAGCATCTATCACCCAAGAATTGACTATTGGACCAGCCTAGAAGCATCTATCTCCAAGCTGCAAGAGACTATGGAGCAGCTGAAGGAAGAACAGCAGAATCAGAACTGCATGCTCTGCAAATTGCTGAAGGAACAAGAGAAGCAGGGGCGTGAACTTCAAGAATTGAAACGCCAAAAGTTCTCCCCTCAATTTGAGGGAGCATCTACTTCTCAAAATCAAGGTTGTTGAGTCCTAACTCTGTGAAAACCTCTATCATTAGGAGCCTATTTAAATTTTTTGTTTTCTATTTTATTTTCTAGTCTCATCTTATATCCATTTTTGAGTCTTGTTCTTAATTCATAATTAATAAAATTTAAA
>NC_029780.3:89513252-89514131 GCF_000817695.3 Arachis duranensis
TCACAAAAGAACAAGAAGTACAGGATTTCGAATTCATCTTTAAAACTAGCTTAATTAGTTTGATGTGGTGACAATACTTTTTGTTTTCTGAATGAATGCTTGAACAGTGCATATGTCTTTTGAATTTGTTGTTTTGAGAATGTTAAAATTGTTGGCTCTGGAAAGAATGAGGGAAAAAGAGAACTGTTATTGAGGATCTGAAAAATCATCAGATTGATTCTTGAAGCAAGAAAAAGCAGTGAATTCAAAAAAAATCGAAAAAGAGAGAGGAAAAGAAAAAAATAAAAGAGAGAGAAAAAGAAAGAAATAAAGTTGTGATCCAAGGCAAAAAGAGTGTGCTTAAGAACCCTGGACACCTTTAATTGGGGACTCTAGCAAAGCTGGGTCACAATCTGAAAAGGTTCACCCAAGTATGTGTCTGTGGCATGTATGTATCCGGTGGTAATACTGGAAGACAGAGTGCTTTGGGCCACAGCCAAGACTCATACACTAGCTATGTTCAAGAATCATTATACATAACTAGGAGAATCAATAACACTATCTGAGTTCTGAGTTCCTATAGATGCCAACCATTCTGAACTTCAAGGGTGAGCAAAAATCTGATTCAGAGACTGAAAAGGACTGCAGATGCTGTTGGATTCTGACCTCCCTGCACTCAAAGTGGATTTTTTGGAACTACAGAAGCTCCATTGGCGTGCTCTCAACGGCGTTGGAAAGTAGACATCCTGGGCTTTCCAGAAATGTATAATAGTCCATACTTTGCCCGAGATTTGATGGCCCAAACCGGCGTTACAAATCAGCCTCAGAATTCCCAGCGTTTAACGCTGGAACTGGCATAAAAATTGGAGTTAAACGCCCAAACTGGCATGAAAGCTGGCA
>NC_029780.3:89514908-89534037 GCF_000817695.3 Arachis duranensis
TGATGGCGGCATTCAAGAGAATCCGGAAGGTCTAAACCTTATCTGTGGTATTCTGAGTAGGATTCAATGATTGAATGACTGTGATGAGCTTCAAACTCCTGAGGGCTGGGTGTTAGTGACAGACGCAAAAGAATCCCTGGATTCTACTCCAACCTGATTGAGAACCAACATATGGATAGCCGTGCCGTGACAGGGTGCGTTGAACATTTACACTGAGAGGATGGGAGGTAGCCACTGACAACGGTGAAACCCTTGCATACAGCTTGCCATGGAAGGAGCCTTGCGTGCTTGAAGAAGAAGACAGTAGGAAAGCAGAGATTCAGAAGATGGAGCATCTCCAAAACCTCAACCTGTTCTCCATTACTGCAAAAACAAGTACTTATTTCATGTTCCTTTACTTTTCACAATCAACCCTGATAATTATTGATATCCTGACTAAGAGTTACAAGATAACCATAGCTTGCTTCAAGCCGACAATCTCCGTGGGATCGACCCTTACTCGCGTAAGGTATTACTTGGACGACCCAGTGCACTTGCTGGTTAGTTGTGCGGAATTGCAAAAGTGTGATTGCAATTTCGTGCACCACTTGCTCAAGCCTCTTTCTTTGACACACTTCTACCACAAGCATTTAACTAGGACCATAACTCTTTGAGTCTTTATTTCTTTCTTTTTTTTCTAGTAATTGATGCTCAGAGCTTTGGGCTTGTTCTTTGTTTTTTTTTTCTCTTTCTCTTTTTTTTTTATACATTTTATTTCTTTTTCTGCTGCTCCTTGGATATTAAGATTTTTTGAGAACTTCCTTAATACTTCTCTGAACTTCATTCCATGTCTATGAGCTCCTATGCAAGTTTTCACAAACATGAGACCTCAATACACAATCACACAATTAGAACCTACACTTTTCTTAATCTTTTGATTGCCTAAAAAAAATTTAAAATTCCTTAACTTTTCCTTTCAAAGAAATATTCTCTATTTGCATTCTTAAAGATATTGGGTGCAAGCAATTTTTCAGGAATATGGTACTATGAGATACCAAACATCATGGTTATTAAACTAAACGAGAATTGCACTAAGCAAACAGGGGCAGATTATCACTTTTAATTGCAACAATTTGAACATAAGACACTCACTTAACAATACAACCTCTTGATGTCCACTTGCTTCACTCTTTCTCATCATCCTTGTTGATCTTTTGTCTCCTTCTTTGTCTCTTTGGGTGATGATGTATGATTCTCTAGAGGAATGAAGTGATTGCCAACAACAAACTTTGAAAATTGCTTGTCTACAAACACTTAAAAGATAATTACAATGCACGCATGCTTATAAATTCTTGAACTAAAAGTGGTGTCTGAACACCAAAATTAGTTCTTTGCTTACTTCTTTATGCAAAAATAGAGTGCATCATACATGCATGCATGAAACATCATGTGCTTTAAATCTATGAAATGATAGACTATAGAACTAGAAAGTAAACAGGTGAAATGCAAGGTTACTTGATTTTTATGATTGTTTGGAATTTGTGATTATTCATGATTGTCTCAAGGGTTACTTTGTGCTCAAATGATGTTGATGGTGGAACACCAAACTTAATACCACATATTCATCCTTGATTTTGTTTCTTTTTTGTCACAATCATATTGGTATGCAACAATGATGAGCGGATAATTTATACACTTTTTGGCATTATTTTTAGGTAGTTTTTAGCAGGATCTAGCTACTTTTAGGGATGTTTTCATTAGTTTTTATGAAAAATTCACATTTCTGGACTTTACTATGAGCTTTTATATTTTTCTGTGATTTCAGGTATTTTCTAGCTGAAATTGAGGGACCTGAGCAAAAATCCGATTTAGGCTGACAAAGGACTGCTGATGCTATTGGATTCTGACCTCCCTACACTCGAAATGAATTTTCTGGAGCTACAGAACTCCAAATGGCGCGCTCTCAATGGCGTTGGAAAGTAGACATCTAGAGCTTTCCAGCAATATATAATAATTCATACTTTGTTCGAGTTTAGACGACTCAAACTGGCGTTCAACGCCATTTCCATGTTGCATTCTGGAGTAAAACGCCAGAAACACGTCACAAACCAGAGTTAAACGCCAAAAATACGTTACAACTTGGCGTTTAACTCCCAGAGAAGCCTCTACATGTGTAAAGCTCAAGCTCAACCCAATCACACACCAAAGTGGGCCCCGAAAGTGGATTTCTGCACTTAGAATTATTTCTGTAAACCCTAAGTAGCTTGTCTAGTATAAATAGGACTTTTTACTATTGTATTAGACATCTTGGTATCTATCTTTGGAATATATTTGGAATTTGACATCTTTGATCACATTTGGGGGCTGGCCATTCGGCCATGCCTGGACCATCACTTGTGTATTTTCAATGGTGGAGTTTCTACACACCATAGATTAAGGGTGTGGAGCTCTGTTGTTCCTCGAGTGTTAATGAAATTACTACTATTTTCTATTCAATTCATGCTTATTCTTATTCTAAGATATTCGCTTCAACATGATGAATGTGATGATCCGTGACACTCATCATCATTCTCACCTATGAACGCGTGACTGACAACCACTTTCGTTCTACCTTAGAACGAGCGTGTATCTCTTGGATTCCTTAATCAGGATCTTTGTGGTATAAGCTAGAACCCTTTGCCGACCATTCTTGAAAATCCGAAAAGTCTAAACCTTGTCTGTGGTATTTCAAGCAGGATTCAGGGATTGAATGACTGTGACGAGCTTCAAACTCGCGATTGTTGGGTGTAGTGATAGACGCAAAAGAATCAATGGATTCTATTCCGACATGATCGAGAACCGACAGATGATTAGCCGTGCTGTGACAAGAGCATTTGGACCATTTTCACTGAGAGGATGGGAAGTAGCCATTGACAATGGTGATGCCCTACATACAGCTTGCCATGGAAAGGAGTATGAAGGATTGGATGTAAGCAGTAGGAAAGTAGAGATTCAGAAGGGACAAGCATCTCCATACACTTATCTGAAAGTCTCATCAATGAATTACATAAGTATCTTTATCTTTATTTTATGCTTTATTTATTATTATTTTTCGAAAACCATTATAACCATTTGAATCTGCCTAAATGAGATTTATAAGATGACCCTAGCTTGCTTCATACCAACAATCTACGTGGGATCGACCCTTACTCACTTGGCGCCGTTGCCGGGGATTGTTTGAGTTTGGACAACTGACGGTTCATCTTGTTGCTCAGATTAGGTAATTTTCTTTTTAAAAAGTTTTCAAAAAAATCTTTCAAAAAGTTTTTCATCTTTTTTGTTTTTCTAAATATAATTTTCGAAAAATACAAAAAAAATTAATAAAATCATAAAAACCAAAAATATTTTTGTGTTTCTTGTTTGAGTCTAGTGTCAATTTTTAAGTTTGGTGTCAATTGTATGTTTTAAAAACTTTTGCATTTTTTTTGAAAACTCATGCATGGTGTTCTTCATGATCTTCAAGTTGTTCTTGGTAAGTCTTCTTGTTTGATCTTCATATGTTCTTGTTTTGTGTTTTTTGTTATTGTTCATATGCATTTTTGCATTCATAGTATCTAAGCATTGAAGATTTCTAAGTTTGGTGTCTTGCATGTTTTTCTTTTCTTGAAAATTTCTCAAAAATATGTTCTTGATGTTCATCTTGACATTCAAAGTGTTTTTGGTGTTCATCTTGACATTCATAGTGTTCTTGCATGCATTATGTGTTTTGATCTTGCATTTTCATGTTTTGGGTCATATTTGTATTTTTCTCTCTCCTCATTAAAAATTCAAAAAATCAAAAAAATATCTTTTCCTTATTTTGCTCATAATTTTTCAAAATTTGAGTTGACTTAGTCAAAAATTTTTAAAACTTAGCTATTTCTTATAAGTCAAGTCAAATTTTCAATTTTAAAAATCTTATCTTTTCAAAATCTTTTTCAAAAATCAAATCTTTTTCATTTTTCTTTCATGATTTTCGAAAATTTGAAAATTTATTTTCAAAATCTTTTTCTTATCTTTATTTCAAAATTTCGAAAACTTTACTAACAATTAATGTGATTGATTCAAAAATTTGAAGTTTGTTACTTTCTTGTTAAGAAAGGTTCAATCTTTAAATTCTAGAGTCATATCTTTTTTCTTATTAGTTAAGTAATCAATTCTAATTTTAAAAATCAAATCTTTTTCCAAAATATCTTTTTCAATCATATCTTTTTCAAATCATATCTTTTTCAAAATTGATTTCAAAAATCTTTTCTAACTTCTTATCTTTTCAAAATTAATTTTTAAATCTTTTTCAACTAACTATTTGACTTTTTGTTTGTTTTACTATTTCTTATCTTTTTCAAAACCACCTAACTAATTTTATCTCTCTAATTTTCAAAAACTTCTCTCCTTTTTTTTTTCAAATATTCTTTTTAATTAACTAATTGTTTCAAATTTTAATTTTAATTTCAAATTTTCTCTTAATTTTTGAAAATCACTAACTATTTTTCAAATATAATTTTCGAATTTTAACTTTAATATTTTTTCTTTTATTTTAGTTAATTTTCGAAAATTCTTCTCTTTCATCTCTTTCTATTTATTTATTCATTTACTAACACTCCTCTCTTCATCTAAAAATTCGAACTCTCTCTTCTCCTCTGTGTTCGAATTTTTCTCATCCTTCTTCTATTCTTTTCTTCTTCTACTAACATAAAGGAATCTCTCTACTGTGGTAAAGAGGATCCCTATTATTATTTTATGTTCCCTTCTTTTTCATATGAGCAGGAGCAAGGACATGGACATTCTTATTGAAGCAGATCCTGAACCTGAAAGGACTCTGAAAAGGAAACTAAGAGAAGCTAAATTACAACAATCCAAAGACAACCTTACAGAAATTTTCGAAAAGGAAAAGGAGATGGCAGCCAAAAATAATAATGCAAGGAGGATGCTTGGTGATTATACTACACTTACTTCCAAGTTTGATGGAAGAAGCATCTCAATCCCTGCCATTGGAGCAAACAATTTTGAGCTGAAGCCTCAACTAGTTGCTCTAATGGAACAGAACTGCAAGATTCATGGACTTTCATCAGAAGATCCTTATTAGTTTTTAACTGAGTTCTTGCAGATCTGTGAGACTGTTAAGACTAATGGAGTAGATCCTGAAGTCTACAGGCTCATGCTTTTTCCTTTTGCTGTAAGAGACAGGGCTAGAACATGGTTGGACTCACAACCTAAAAATAGCCTGGACTCTTGGGATAAGCTGGTCACGGCCTTCTTGGCTAAGTTCTTTCCTCCTCAAAAGCTGAGCAAGCTTAGAGTGGATGTTCAGACCTTCAAACAAAAAGACGGTAAATCCCTCTATGAAGCTTGGGAAAGATACAAGCAGATGACCAAAAAGCGTCCTTCTGACATGCTTTCAGAGTGGACCATTTTGGATATATTCTATTATGGTCTATCTGAGTTCTCTAAGATGTCACTAGACCATTCTGTAGGTGGATCCATTCACCTAAAGAAAATGCCTGCAGAAGCTCAAGAACTCATTGACATGGTTGCAAATAACCAATTCATGTACACCTCTGAGAGGAATCCTATGAGTAATGGGATGCCTCAGAAGAGGGGAATTCTTGAAATTGATGCTCTGAATGCCATATTGGCTCAGAACAAAATGTTGACTCAGCAAGTCAACATAATTTCTCAAAGTCTGAATGAATGGCAAAATGCATCCAACAGTACTAAAGAGGCATCTTCTGAAGAAGAAGTTTATGATCCCGAGAACCCTGTAATGGCAGAGGTGAATTACATGGGTGAACCCTATGGGTACACCTATAATTCTTCATGGATAAATCATCCAAACTTCTCATGGAAGGATCAACAAATGCCCCAACAAGGCTTTAATAATGGTGGAAGAAACAGGCCCAGAAATAACAAGCCTTTTCCATCATCTTCTCAGCAACAGACAGAGCATTCTGAGCAGAGCTCCTCTAGCTTAGCAAACATAGTCTCTGATCTGTCTAAGGCCACTTTAAATTTCATGAGTGAAACAAGGTCCTCCATTAAAAATTTGGAGGCACAAGTAGGCCAGCTGAGTAAGAACTGAAACTCCTCCTAGCACTCTCCCAAGCAATACTGAAGAGAATCCGAAAAGAGAGTGCAAGGCCATTGACATAATCAAATTGGCCGAACCTAGAGATGAAGGGGAGGACGTGAATCCCAATGAGGAAGATCTCATGGGACGTCTCCCAGACAAGAAGGAGTTCCCTATTGAGGACCTAAAAGAATCTGAGGCTCATATAGAGACCATAAAGATTTCATTAAACCTCCTTCTGACATTCATGAGCTCTGAAACCTACTCTTCTTCTGAAGAGGATGAAAATATAACTAGAGAGGAAGTTGCTAAATATCTAGGAGCTATCATGAAGCTGAATGCCAAGTTGTTTGATAATGAGACTTGGAAAGATACACCTCCCTTGCTCATTAGTGAACTAGACAGATGGGTTCAGCAAACTCTACCTCAAAAGAAATAAGATCCTGGTAAATTCTTAATATCCTGTACCATGGGCACCATGACCTTTGAGAAGGCTCTGTGTGACCTGGGGTCAGGTATAAATCTTATGCCACTCTCTGTAACAGAGAAACTGGGAATCTTTGAGGTACAAACTGCCACTTTCTCATTAGAGATGGCAGACAAGTCAATTAGACAAGCTTATAGAATGGTAGAGGATGTGTTAGTGAAAGTTAAAGGCCTTTACACCCCTGCTGATTTCATAACCTTAGACACTAGGAAGGAAGAGGATAAATGCATCATCCTAACCCCGGAGGTGACTGCAATGAGCAGAATTTTAGATTTAGTTCAATCACGAGTTAAGGTAAGGACCCGCCGGATGACCCTTGCCAAATATAATAGTAGCAGTGGTGGCCTTCTAGAAGCTTCGCCAGAAGCAAGCAAGATGAGGTCGCTCTCCTGATTTATTTCGTACCTTTTGCTCAATGAGAAAATGGGTCAGATTCTATTGGTCCATTTATATGGGTTCTGCGTTGTGTCCACATTAGTTCGAGGAAGAGAAGCATGTACTATTCTATTCTATGGTGTAATTAAAGATCTCATTCCTATTCAAGGGACGAAATTACTTAGAGTAGTATTAAGAAGCCAGGGACTTCTGATACAATTCCAAAAGGCACTACTGCTACAATAGCAGCATGGACGAAGTAAGGGAGACTAACGACTCGAACAGCTCTCACACATCCTATGCCTGAAGGTTTTCAACCAGTCTAGTCATTCCAGGAGGACTCTGCAATACCTCCTAGCCACAGCAGGAGCTGTGATTGATGTTAACAGAGGAGAATTAGTCCTTCAATTGAATGGGGACTAACTTGTGTTTAAGGCCCAAGGGTATCCCTCTATAAACATGAAAAAGAGGCACGATAAGCTTCTCTCAATACAGAGTCAAACAAAGTCCCCACAATCAAACTCTAAGTTTGGTGTTGGGAGGCCACAACCAAACTCTAAGTTTGGTGTTGAACCCCCACATTCAAACTCTAAGTTTGGTGTTGAATCCCCACATTCAAACTCCAAGTTTGGTGTTGGAAGGTCCCAACAATGCTCTGAACATATGTGAAGCTCCATGAGAGCTCACTGTCAAGCTATTGACATTAAAGAAGCGCTTATTGGGAGGCAACCCAATTTTTATTTATCTATATTTCTATTGTTATTTTATATTTTATTAGGTTCGTGATCGTGTGGAGTCACAAAACAAATACTAAAATTAAAAACAAAATCAAAAACAGCAGAGGAAACAGCACACCCTGGAGGAAGAGCTTACTGGCGTTTAAACGCCAGTAAGGAGCATCTGGCTGGCGTTCAACGCCAGAACAGAGCATGAATCTGGTGTTGAACGCCAGAAACAAGCAGTAGTCTGTCGTTTAAATGCCAGGATTACACCCTAAGGAGAGCTGGCGTTAAAAGTAGAAACAAGCATGGAACTGGCATTCAAACGCCAGAAACATGCTGTAGACTGGCGTTGAACGCCCAAAACAAACATAGAGCTAGTGTTTAACGCCAGAAACAAGCATCAATCTGGCGTTAAACGCCAGGATTGCATGCAGAGGGCGTTTTACATGCCTAATTGGTGCAGGAATGATAAATCCGTGACACCTCAGGATATGTGGACCCCACAGGATCACCTCAGGATCTGTGGACCCACAGGATCCCCACCTACCTCAACTCACTCTCTCTCTTCTTCACACAACCCGATAACACTTTTCCCCAAAAACCCTTCACCAATCACCTCAATCTCTCTTCCCCATCACCTCTTCACCACTCATATCCATCCACTCTTCCCCATAAACCCTACCTACCTTCAAAATCAAAATCTCTTTCCCACCCAAACCCCTCTCCCTCCACTATATAAACCCCTCTATCCTTCTTCATTCTCACACAACACAATCCTCTCTTCTCCCCCGTGGCCAAATACACATCTCTCCCCCCTCCTCCATATTTTCTTCTTCTTCTTCTATTCTTTCTTCTTTTGCTCGAGGGCGAGGAATATTCTAAGTTTGGTGTGGTAAAAGCATAGCTTTATTGTTTTTCCATAGCCACTTATGGCACCTAAGGCCGGAGAAACCTCTAGAAAAGGGAAATGGAAGACAAAAGCTTCCACCTCTGAGTCATGGGAGATGGAGAGATTCATCTTAAAGGTCCATCAAGACCACTTCTATGAAGTTATGGCCAAGAAGAAGGTGATCCCTGAGGTCCCTTTCATGCTCAAGAAAAATGAGTATCCGGATATCCAACATGAGATCCAAAGAAGAGGTTGGGAATTTCTGACCAACCCCATTCAACAAATCAGAATATTAATGGTTCAAGAGTTCTATGCTAATGCATGGATCACTAGGAACCATGATCAAAGTATGAACCCGAATCCAAAGAATTATCTTACAATGGTTCAAGGGAAATGCTTAGATTTCAATCCGAAAAATATAAGGTTGGCGTTCAACTTGCCTATAATACAAGAAAACATATGCCCCTACACTAGAAGGGTCAACTTTGATCAAAGGTTGGACCAAGTCCTTATGGACATATGTGTTGAAGGAGCTCAATGAAAAAGAGACTCTAAAGGCAAGTCGGTTCAATTGAGAAGACTAGACCTTAAGCCTGTGGCTAGAGGATGGTTAGAATTCATCCAACGCTCCATCATCCCCACTAGCAACCGATCCGAAGTAACTGTGGATCGGGCTATCATGATCCATAGCATTATGATTGAAGAGGAAGTAGAAGTTCATGAAGTCATCTCTCTAGAACTCTACAAAGTAGCCGAAAAGCCCTCCACCTTGGCAAGGCTAGCTTTTCCTCATCTTATTTGCCATCTATGCTACTCAGCTGGAGTTGTCATAGAAGGAGACATCCTAATTGAAGAGGACAAGCCCATCACTAAGAAAAGGATGGAGCAAACAAGAGAGGCCATCCATGGATCTCAAGAGACGTATGAGAAAGCTCATCATCAAGAAATCTCTGAGATGCCTCAAGGGATGCACTTTCCTCCAAACAACTATTGAGAATAACTCAACACTTCTCTAGAAGACTTGAGTTATAACATGGACCAATTAAGGGTGGAGCACCAAGAGCATTCCATCATTCTCCATGAGATTAGAGAAGATCAAAGAGCTATGAGGGAGGAGCAACAAAGGCAAGGAAGAGACATAGAGGAGCTCAAGGACGCCATTGGTCCTTCAAGAAGAAGACGCCACCATCACTAAGGTGGATTCATTCCTTGTTCTTATTTCTCTGTTTTTCGGTTTTTATGCTATATGTTTGTCTATGTTTGTGTCTTTACTACATGATCATTAGTATTTAGCAACTATGTCTTAAGGCTATGAATAATTCCATGAATCCTTCACCTTTCTTAAATGAAAAATATTTTTAATACAAAAGAATAAGAAGTACATAAGTTTCGAATTCATCCTTGAATTTAGTTTAATTATATTGATGTGGTGACAATACTTTTTGTTTTCTGAATGAATGCTTGAACAGTGCATATTTTTTATCTTGTTGTTTATGAATGTTAAAATTGTTAGCTCTTGAAAGAATGATGAATAGATAGCTCTTAAAACCAAAAGGCAAGGGTAAAAAGGATCCAAGGCTTTGAGCATCAATGGATAGGAGGGCCCAAGGAAATAAAGTCCAGGCCTAAGCGGCTAAATCAAGTTGTCCCTAACCATGTGCTTATGGCATGCAGGTCCAAGTGAAAAGCTTGAGACTGAGTGGTTAAAGTCGTGATCCAAAGCAAAAAGAGTGTGATTAAGAGCTCTGGACACCTCTAACTGGGGACTCTAGCAAAGCTGAGTCACAATCTGAAAAGGTTCACCCAATCATGTGTCTGTGGCATTTATGTATCCTGTGGTAATACTGGAAAACAAAGTGCTTAGGGCCATGGTCAAGACTCATAAAAGTAGCTGTGTTCAAGAATCAACATACTTAACTAGGAGAATCAATAACACTATCTGAACTATGAATTCCTAGAGATGCCAATCATTCTAAACTTCAAAGGATAAAGTGAGATGCCAAAACTGTTCTAAACAAGTCCTGCTCATCTAATTAGAACTAATATTCATTGATAATTTGGGATTTATAGTATATTCTCTTTATTTTATCCTATTTGATTTTCAGTTGCTTGGGGACAAGCAATAATTTAAGTTTGGTGTTGTGATGAGCGGATAATTTATACGCTTTTTGGCATTGTTTTTAGGTAGTTTTTAGTAGGATCTAGCTACTTTTAGGGATGTTTTTATTAGTTTTTATGCAAAATTCACATTTTTGGTCTTTACTATGAGTTTATATGTTTTTCTGTGATTTCAGGTATTTTCTGGCTGAAATTGAGGGACCTGAGCAAAAATCTGATCCAGGCTGACAAAGGACTGCTGATGCTGTTGGATTCTGACCTCCCTGCACTCGAAATAGAGTTTCTGGAGCTAAAGAACTCCAAATGGCGTGCTCGCAATAGCGTTGGAACGTAGGCATCTAGAGCTTTCCATCAATATATAATAATTCATACTTTGTTCGAGTTTAGACGATGCAAACTGGTGTTCAACGCCAGTTCCATACTGCATTCTGGAGTAAAACCCCAGAAACACGTCACAAACCAGAGTTAAACGCCAAAAACACGTTACAACTTGGCGTTTAACTCCAAGAGAAGCCTCTGCACATGTAAAGCTCAAGCTCACCCGAAGCACACACCAAAGTGGGCCCCGGAAGTGGATTTCTGCACTTAGAATTATTTCTGTAAACCCTAAGTAGCTAGTCTAGTATAAATAGGACTTTTTACTATTATATTAGACATCTTGGTATCTATCTTTGGAATATATCTGGGATTTGACATCTTTGATCACATTTGGGGGCTGGCCATTCGGCCATGCCTGGACCATCACTTGTGTATTTTCAACGGTGGAGTTTCTACACACCATAGATTACGGGTGTGGAGCTCTACTGTTCCTCGAGTATTAATGCAATTACTACTATTTTCTATTCAATTCATGCTTATTCTTATTCTAAGATATTCGATGCACTTCAACATGATGAATGTGATGATCCATGACACTCATCATCATTCTCACCTATGAACGCGTGACTGACAACCACTTCCGTTCTACCTTAGAACGAGCGTGTATCTCTTGGATTCCTTAATCAGAATCCTCGTGGTATAAGCTAGAACCCTTTGACGGCCATTCATGAGAATCCGAAAAGTTTAAACCTTGTCTGTGGTATTCCGAGTAGGATTTAGGGATTGAATGACTGTGACGAGCTTCAAACTCACGATTGTTGGGTGTAGTGACTGACGCAAAAGAATCGATTGATTCTATTCCGACATGATCAAGAACCGACAGATGATTAGCCTTGCTATGACAAGAGCATTTGGACCATTTTCACTGAGAGGATGGGAAGTAGCCATTGACAACGGTGATGCCCTACATACAGCTTGCCATGGAAAGGCGTATGAAGGATTGGATGAAAGCAGTAGAAAAGTAGAGATTCAAAAGGGGCATCTCCATACACTTATCTGAAAGTCACATCAATGAATTACATAAGTATCTATATCTTTATTTTATGCTTTATTTATTATTATTTTTGAAACCTTTATAACCATTTGAATCTGCCTAACTGAGATTTACAAGATGACCATAGCTTGCTTCATACTAACAATCTCCGTGGGATCGACCCTTACTCACGTAAGGTTTATTACTTGGACGACCCAGTGCACTTGCTGGTTAGTTATGCGAAGTTGTGACAAAGTGTGATTGACGTTTGAGAGCGCTACCAAGTTTTTGGCGCCATTGTTGATGATCACAATTTCGTGCACCAAACACCAAACTTAATTCCATGTAATACATAGAAATTCAACTAACCATTTATTCTGAAAAGAGTATGAAAGAGTTACCTAAGGTTGGGTTGCCTCCCAATAAGCACTTCTTTAACGTAAAGTCACTAGCTTGACGGTTGTCCCTTGTTAGGGAGGATGAAGGTCATAATGCCTCAGCTCCTTTCCTCTCACAGTGGACTTCCTTCCAGTGTCTTCTTTGATGATCTCCACATGCTCAAGTGAAAGAATTTTGTTCACTGTGTAGTATCTAGAAAATTGTGGAGTTGGCTCTATAGGTTGGTAAGTGAACACCACTTTATCCCCTAGTGAGAACCCTTCAGTGGGTATTTTCTTGTTTCTCAAACCTCTAGGTACCTTCTTCTTGGGATTCTTCTCTTTTCCAGGTGGTAATTCATGCTTTGGGGTCGCAATGTCTGGAGGATTCTTGTTGATGGTCTCATGTGGAGGCTTTGGTTGTAACTCCTTCTTGACTTATTCACCTTCCTCCATCACTTCTACTTCTTCTCTTCTTTTCAAGCATGGGCTTGAGTGCTTTGGGAGTGACTCATTGGTTGTCTCAAGTTTGTATCTCCAAAATCAATCTTCATGCACTTCTTTTCTTGAATAAGATCTTGCAAACTCTTGAAGACATGGAATACTAGATGCTCATCATGTACTCTTAGCATCAATTCTCCCTTTTCAACATCTATCAATGCTTTGCCCGTAGCTAAAAAAAGTCTTCCCAGAATGATGGGAGCGTTGTAGTCTTCTTCCATGTCAAGAATGATAAAGTCAGTTGGGAGAAAAAATTTCCCTACTTTCACTAACACATTTTCCACAACCCCAAGTGTTTTCTTAATGAATTTGTCGGCCATTTGAAGAGCTATTTATGTGGGTTTCAATTCATGGATTCGGAGCTTCTTCATCAAAGATAGGGGCATAAGATTTATGCTTGCACCAAGGTCACAAAATAATCTCTCATTTGTCATGTTGCCTATGGTGTAGGAGATATGAAAGCTTCCTGGATCCTTCTTCTTCCTTGGAAAATACCTTTGGATAATAGCACTACTCTCTCTTGTCATAACAACAGTTTGTATTTCTTTCAAGGATCGTTTCTTTGTCAATAATTCCTTCATGAACTTAGCATATAATGGCATTTGTTCAAGTGCTTCTATGAAAGGGATGTTGATGTGGAGTGTCTTGAATATCTCCAGGAATATGGAGTATTGCTTCTCTTTGTTTTCTCCCTTGAACCTTTGAGGATATGGTATCTTTGGTCGGTATGCTTTCACTGCCTCATTCTTAATTGAATTGTCACTTTGTGTAGAAGTTTCTTGCCCCTGCTTTGGCTTCTCCACTTCTTCTTTTGATCCTTCTTTATTGTGCTCTTCCTGAGTGGTGCCTTCTTTCTCCATATTCTTCCCACTTTTCAATGTGATTGCTTTACACTCTTCCCATTTTATGGCTTTTCCCATGTCCCTTGGGTTGTTTTCAGTGTTGCTTGGGAAGGCATTTGCTCGCTTCTTACCCATCTCTGTGATTTATTTGGCCATTTGTCCTATTTTCCTTTCAGGATTTCTTGTTGAAGATTCTTGATTTTTGTTTGACATTTCTTGGGCTTTTATGAATCTCTCCATCATTGATTCTAGATTAGAGATCTTTTGGGAGTCTAGATGAGGTGTGGTTGTGTGGGACGTAATGGTTGTTGATGGAAGTTGTTTGGGTTATTAGGAAAGGTGTTTTGTGGTTGGAGATATGTATTTTGTTGTTTCTTGTATTGGTTATTGTTAGTGGATGGATGGTTGTGGGTGTTTGTGTTGCAAAAATTATTAGAATTGGAGTTCCTTTGCCCTTGATTTTGATTCTCGCTCCATTTCAAGTTAGGATGATTCCTCCATGCTGGATTGTATGTGTCACCATAGGAATCATATGTGTCACCATAGGAATCATGTTGAAAAGAACTTGACGTGTTGTTCATGTATTGGACTTTCTCTGAGCCTTGTTGCTCATAGGTAAATGGTTCATAGCTCTCTTCAAGTTGATTCACTCTATTTGACACTTGAGCTTGGCTTTGTGTGCTTATAGCAGCTAGTTGCAATCCATCTATCCTCTTAGTCATCATCTCCATTTGTTGTTGAATTTGTTGGTGCATGAGCTTATTTTGGGCCAAGATGCTTCTACACCATCAAGCTCCAATACTCCCCTCTTTGGAGTTGTGTGCCTCTCCGAAGAGTAGAAATATTGATTATTTGCCACAATGTCAATAAGGTCTTGCGCTTCTTGGAGAGTTTTCAACATCTGAAGTGAGCCTCCTAAGGAATAATCTAGTGCTTTTCTTGTTTTTGGAGAGAGACCTTCATAGAAGTTTTGAAGTTGTACCCACTCACTGAACATATCTGGTGGTCACCTCCTTATTAATGCTTTGTATCTCTTCCAAGCATCATAAAGGGACTCTCCCTCCATTTTCCTGAAGGTTTGCACCTCTGTTTTCAACTTGATAATTCTTTGAGGTGGGAAGAATTTGGATAAAAACTTGTTAACCAAATCATCCCAATTGGTGATGCTTTCCTTGGGAAAGGTTTCTAGCCATTGAGATGCCTTGTCTCTTAGAGAGAAGGGGAATAGAAGCAACTTTATATATCTAGATGCACCCCATTTGCCTTGACCGTATCACATATTCTAAAAAAACGGACAAGTGTTGATTGGGCTCTTCCACGAGACCTCCTCCATATTGGCAATTGTTCTGGACTAGAGTGATGAGCTGAGGTTTGAATTCAAAGTTGTTTTCACGCACACTAGGAGTGAGTATGATTCTTCCACAATTTCTGGGGTTGGGAATAGTGTAAGAGCCTAACACCCTTCTAGCAGGTTGACCATTATTGTTGGCAACCTCTTCATGCTGATGGTGCATCTCATCCTCCATGACTTGATCTTGGTCTTCTTCCAATTCCTCTTCGCCAATAACCCTCTTACCTCTTGCTTCTCTTTCCAATCTCAAAAATATTTTTTCTGGGTTAGGGTCAAAAGAAGTGGATTCACTATTTCTTCTTCCTGGCATACACAAAACACAAACAAACCAAAAAAAAACTAAAAAATATGGTCACTCTAGTGAAAGAGTGAAGCTAGAATTGGGTGAAACTAAATATCAAACAGTTAGTGTCCTAAAAAAAATAAAGAAAAAAATGCTTAATCTAGGTATCCACCAACTTAATCATTGTCAATCTATATCAATCCCCGGTAGCAACGCCAAAAACTTGATACGGAAAAATGGATAACAATAATTCCACCGACAAGTATACCAGGTCGTAATCAAGTAATAACTCACTTTGAGTGAGGTCGATCCCACGGAGATTGATGGATTAAGAAACTTTAGTCAAGTGGATATTCTAGTCAAACAAACCGTTTGATGATTCTTGTGTCTTGAATAAACAAATAAACAAGATAAGTAAATTTCATGAAAGTAAAGAGCATGAAATTAAATGACTAAAAGTAAAAGCAAGAATGTAAATAACTGGAAAAGAAATAGCATAAACTTAAGTTGCAAGAAAGTAAATGCGGAAGAGTAAATAGCAAGGGAATGTAAACTGCACGAATGTAAATGGGATTTGGGGAATGGGTAAACAAGAAATTAAAGAAATTAAAGTGGGAGTTGATCATGGGTGAGATCATTAGGGATTGGAGATGTTAGATCCTTCATGAATGAATGGGTTTCAACCCTTTCTCAATCATGTGAAGTAGATCTATGGCAGATTGTAAATAATTGGGTCCCAATCTGTTGGTGACTCAATTTCTCTTAACATAATCAATTGTCAATATCTTGATCTAATTGCTCATGAGAAGATGTGAAGTTCAATTGCTAATCTAAAGCCACATAACTCTCATCATATCAATTCAAGGTGGTTATATGTCACGTACCAAACCAAGAATTATCAATCAAGAGAATTATGAGAGAAGAGTCTCAATCTAAATTTCATAACTCCTTTCTCAAGTTTATTATGAAATTCAAGTAAATCCAATCCCTCTCTCGATAGTAATTGGATCTATGAAGTTCAAAGACTTTCTCTGAGAATAACAATACTTGAATTAAGAAAAAAAATGGCATTAATTCATTGAAATCAAATAGAGCTCCTCCCCCTAATGAAGTGGGGTTTTAGTGAATCACAGCTCTCATTACAAAAGGAAATCAAAATTACAAAACTAAAAAATAAACTAAAGGAAAAGTACAAGCAAAGTATGAAGAGTGATGTGAGTAATCCCAGCTAGGGAGCCCCCTGCCCCTTTTCTAGCTTAAAGTACCACCTATTTATACTAATTCTCAAGCACTTTAGATGGCTTTCAATCATGCTTTCAGGATGGGCTTCATTGGACTTGAAGCTCTGAGAGGTTTGGTGCTAACAAACTTCTTCCATGCGTACGCATGTTCACTCCTGCGTACGACCAATTGCAACAAATCCCCCCTGTGCGTACGCTTTCTGCCTTTTGCGTATGCATGCCTGCCTGATTTCTCATTGTGCGTTCGTATGATAGGATGTGCATACGCACGAATGCAGAATTTCCAACACTACTTATCGTGAACGTTATCGAGGATAACGCCTTCATAAGCCTGGCATTGCCAACGCTAGGATTTTCCTTCCAGTAGCTATAGTTGGCATTGTTGGGGCAATGCCATTGGGATGTGGCGTTGCCAACTCCTTTGTAAAGCTTCCAGGAGTTGAAGTTGCTGGAGCTTAAGATGGCATTGCTAACGTAAATTTCAAGTTGGCAACGCCCTTAATGCTGAGAGAAGGGAAGGCATTGTTAACGCAAACTTCAAGTTGGCAACGCCCTTGATGCTGAGAGAATGGAAGGTTAACGCCCAGGGTTAAGTTGCCAATGCCTTTTGTCATCCTCCAAGTTTGGAGTTGCTGAAGGAGAGAATGAAGTCGTTGCTAATGCTTGGATGAAGTTGCCAACGCCTTCATTATGCTTGCTCTTTAGCCTTGACATTAAGAGAAGGAAGGCATTGCTAACTCAAAAATCAAGTTGCCAACGCCTTCTTTATGCTTTATTTTCAATCTTCATGTTGAAAAAAGGAAGGCGTTGCTAACGCCACAATCAAGTTGCCAATGCCTTCGTTTTCTTTGTTGAGTATTTTTAGAGCTTAAAGATGCCTATTGTTTGAGCTACAATTTCGTTCCCACCATAGACTATTATACATCATTGGAACGCTCTGAATGTTAGATTTCTAACGCAACTAAAAGCACATAATTTGGACCTCTGTAGCTCAAGTTATGCTTCTTTAAAGAAGACAAGGTCAGGGTGCCAGGGATCACTGGCGTTATTGTGAACAATGCCTTTGATTATGGGCGTTGCCAACGCCAGCTTGTTTTTTAGGTTTCAAAAATACCTATTGTTTGTACTCAAATTTCATGCCCACTATAAACTATTATACATGGTTGGAAAGCTCTATATGTCTACTTTCCAATGCACTTAGAAGAGCATCATTTAAAGCTTTACAGCTCGATTTATACTCCATGGAAGGTGAAGAGGTCAGACGGTCTTACTACAGGTTGATACTATGTTCATCTTTGTACTTTCAGGGTAAGTTTTCTCCCTCAGATTTAGTGTCCATCATGTAGTGCCATAAATGGTTGGAAAGCTCTTGATTCCTACTTTCTAATGCTACTTGAATCACTTCATTTGGAGCTTTGTAGCTCAAGTTATCATTGATGAAGTATGAGGGGTCAAGGTTGCAAAACCTTTTGAATTCTACTTTGTAGTTGGCGTTGGCCAAGGCAACGCCTTGGTATCTTGGCGTTGCCAATGCCCTTGCTTCTTCACTTGTCATCAACCACAACAATTGCATTAAAGCTTTCCATTCCATGAATGATCAAAAGCCATTTCATTCATTTAAGAGCAATATCATCTTCTTGTATTATTTTCATGAAATGACCACTAATCAGCTAGTACTTGATGCATCAAAGCATGTAGAAATAAATCATTCAATTGCTTGTTTATTGATAATGAAAATATATGAAAACAAACTAAAAGCTACTAAAAATAATAAGTAAAACTATCAATGATGCATATGCATTGGTGCACAAAATCACAATCACACTTTTGTAATTCCGCACAACTGATGATCGAATTTCCTATCGGTAAAGAAATTCACAAATGTAATCGCGTTGTAAGTATAGCTTCTAAACCAACAGAAAATCCTTTCGTACAAACCTTTGGTTGTCACAAGCAACAAACCCAATAAAAATAATTAACCGAAGTATTCAAACCTCAGGTCGTCTTCTCAAGGAATTGCAAGGAAGTATGATTTATTATTAGTTATGAAAAACATTATTTTTGGGTTTTGAAAGGTTTGAATAAGAGAAATAGATTGCAGGGAATTAATTCAATAGCAAGGAAAAACTCTTGGCAAAGTATGAAAACTGGAAGTCCTATCCTAGTTATCATTATTGATGAGCGGATAATTTATACGCTTTTTGGCATTGTTTTTATATAGTTTTTAGTAAGTTCAAGCTACTTTTAGGGATGTTTTCATTAGTTTTTATGTTAAATTCACATTTCTGGACTTTACTATGAGTTTGTGTGTTTTTCTGTGATTTCAGGTAAATTCTGACTGAAATTGAGGGATTTGAGCAAAACTCTGAAGAAGGCTGACAAAAGGACTGCTGATGCTGTTGGAATCTGACCTCCCTGCACTCGAAATGGATTTTCTGGAGCTACAGAAGTCCAATTGGCGCGCTCTCAACGGCGTTGGAAAGTAGACATCCAGGGCTTTCCAGCAATATATAATAGTCCATACTTTA
>NC_029780.3:89534749-89535806 GCF_000817695.3 Arachis duranensis
AACCTGATTGAGAACCGACAGATGATTAGCCGTGCTGTGACAGAGCATAGGAACGTTTTCACTGAGAGGATGGGATGTAGCCATTGACAACGGTGATGCCCTACATACAGCTTGCCATGGAAAGGAGTAAGAAGGATTGAGTTGAAGCAGTGGGAGAGCAGGGGTCCTTGAGCAACACAGTATCTTCATACGCTTATCTGAAATTCCCACCAATGAATCTGCATAAGTCTTCTATCTTTTTATTTAATCTATTCTTTTATCTTTATTTTCGAAACCCATAAACAATTTAATCTGCCTAACTGAGATTTACAAGGTGACCATAGCTTGCTTCATACCAACAATCTCTGTGGGATCGACCCTTACTCACATAAGGTTTATTACTTGGACGACCCAGTACACTTGCTGGTTAGTTGAACAGAGTTGTGAATTCAACCAGTGCCATAATAAGGCTTTCATACAAAGACAAACAACTTGAATAGAATAGTGATCACAATTTTGTCCACCAAGTTTTTGGCGCCGTTGCCGGGGATTGTTCGAGTATGGACAACTGACAGTTCATCTTGTTGCTCAGATTAGGTAATTTTCTTTTCAAAAATCCTTTTCAAAAATTTTTCTTTTTATTTTTCGTTTTTCCAAACTATATTTTTCGAAAAAAATTTAATAAAAATACAAAAAAATTAGAAAATCATAAAAATCAAAAATATTTTGTGTTTCTTGTTTGAGTCTTGTGTTAATTTTAAAGTTTGGTGTCAATTGCATGTTTTTAAAATTTTTTCTTGCATTTTTCGAAAATCCCATGCATTCATAGTGTTCTTCATGATCTTCAAGTTGTTCTTGATAAGTCCTCTTGTTTGATCTTGATGATTTCTTGTTTTGTGTCTTTTCTTGTTTTTCATGTGCATCTTTGCATTCATATTTTCCATGCATTAAAGATTTCTAAGTTTGGTGTCTTGCATGTTTTTCTTTGCATCAAAATTTTTCAAAATTATGTTCTTGATGTTCATCATGATCTTCAAAGTGTTCTTGGTGTTCATCTTGACATTCATAGCATTCTTGC
>NC_029780.3:89535961-89536879 GCF_000817695.3 Arachis duranensis
CCTCCAAAATTTCGAAATTTTGGGTTGACTTGGTCAAAAATTTTCAAAATTAGTTGTTTCTTACAAGTCAAATCAAAATTTCAATTTTAAAAATCTTATCTTTTCAAAATCTTTTTCAAAAACCCAGTGCACTTGCTGGTTAAGTTGAACGGAGTTATGATCACACCAGGGATTATTAAGATCCCAATTTATCACACCATGATCTCTTTGGGGTATTTTTGATTTCATACAAATACAAAGAGACCAACTTTGAGGATCACAATTTCGTCCACCAAGTTTTTTTATAATTTTCGAAAATTTCAAAAATTATTTTTCAAAATATTTTCAAAATCTTTTTCTTATCTTTTTATCAAATTTTCGAAAATTAGCTAACAATTAATGTGATTGGTTCAAAAATTTGAAATTTGTTACTTTCCTGTTAAGAAAGGTTCAATCTTTAAGTTCTAGAATCTTATCTTGTAGTTTCTTGTTAGTTAAGTCAATTCTAAAATTAAATCTTTTTCAAAATATCTTTTTTCGAATATATCTTTTTATCTTTTATCTTATCTTTTTCAAAAAATTTTATCTTTTTCAAAATTTGATTTCAAAATATCTTATCTTTTTCTTATCTTCTTATCTTTTTCAAAAATTGATTTCAAATCTTTTTCAATCAACCAACTAACTCTTTGTTTGTTTGTTATCTTTTTCAAAACTACCTAACTACTTTTCCCTTTCTAATTCTCGAAAATACCTCTCTCTTTTTCAAAAATTCTTTTTAATTAACTAATTGTTTCAAGTTTTAATTCTAATTTTAATTCATCTCTAATTTTCGAAAACACTAACCTCTTTTCAAAAATTATTTTCGAATTTTTCTCCCTCTCTTCTCTTCTTCTTCTTAATTAATTAATTACTAACACTTCTCTTCACCTCTCTTCATCC
>NC_029780.3:89537641-89538860 GCF_000817695.3 Arachis duranensis
TTGATGCTCTGAATGCCATATTGGCTCAGAACAAAATGTTGACTCAACAGGTCAACATTATCTCTCAAAATCTGAATGGATTGCAACATGCATCCAACAGTACTAGAGAGGCAGCTTCTGAAGAAGCTTATGATCCTGAGAACCCTGCCATGGCAGAGGTTAATTACTTAGGTGAACCTTATGGAAACACCTATAACTCATCATGGAGAAATCATCCAAATTTCTCCTGGAAGGATCAACAAAAGCCTCAACAAGGCTTTAACAATGGTGGACGCAATAGGCTAGGCAATAGCAAGCCATATCCATCATCTTCTCAGCAACAGATAGAGAATTCTGAACAAAATAATTCTAATTTAGCTAATATAGTCTCTGATCTGTCAAAAGCCACTTTCAGTTTCATGAATAAAACCAGATCCTCCATTAGAAATTTGGAGGCACAAGTGGGCCAGCTGAGTAAGAAAGTCATTGAAACTCCTCCCAGTGCTCTCCCAAGCAATACAGAAGAAAATCCAAAAGGAGAGTGCAAGGCCATTGATTTAATCAAAGTGGCCGAATGCATAGGGGAGGAGGAGGACAAAAATCCTAGTGAGGAGGACCTCCTGGGACGTCCCTCAAGCAAGAAGGAGTTTTCTATTAAGGATCCTGAGGAATCTGAGGCTCATATGGAGACCATAGAGATTCCATTAAACCTCCTTCTGCCATTCATGAGCTCTGAAGACTATTCATCCTCTGAAGAGGATGAAGATGTCACTGGAAAGCAAGTTGCTCAATATTTAGGAGCTATCATGAAGCTGAATGCCAAGCTATTTGGTAATGAGACTTGGGAAAGTGAACCTCCCTTGCTCATTAGTAAACTAGATACTTGGATTCAGAAAACTCTACCTCAAAAGAAACAAGATCCTGGCAAGTTCTTAATACCTTGCACCATTGGCACCATGAGCTGGCACCATGACCTTTGAAAAGGCTCTATGTGACCTAGGGTCAGGCATAAATCTAATGCCACTCTCTGTAATGGCGAAGCTAGGGATCATTGAGGTACAACCTGCCTTGTTCTCATTACAATTGGCAGATAAGTCTTTGAGACAAGCCTATGGAATAGTAGAGGACGTACTAGTAAGGGTTGAAGGCCTTTACATCCCTGCTGATTTCATAATCCTAGACACTAGGAAGGAAGATGATGAATGCATCATCCTAGGAAGACCTTTCCTAGCCACAGCAG
>NC_029780.3:89540534-89541840 GCF_000817695.3 Arachis duranensis
GTGGATCGGGCCATCATGATTCATAGCATCATGATTGGAGAGGAAGTGGAAGTTCATGAAGTCATCTCCAATGAACTCTACAAAATAGCTGACAAGCCTTCACACATGGCACGGCTAGCCTTCCCCCACCTTATGTGTCATCTATGCTACTCGGCTGGAGTTATCATAGATGGAGATGTCTCCATTGAAGAAGACAAGCCCATCACAAAGAAGAGAATGGAGCAAACAAGAGAAGTTCCTCACGGCCCTCAAGAAGAACATGAGGAAGTTCATCATCAACAAATGCCTCAAGGAATGCACTTTCCTCCCAACAACTATTGGGAGCAACTCAGTACCTCTTTAGAAGATTTGAGTCATAATGTTGAACAATTAAGGGTGGAACACCATGAACACTCCATCATTCTCCAAAGAAATAAGAGAATATCAAAGAGCAATGAGGGAGGAGCAACAAAGGCAAGGAAGGGACATAGAAGAGTTGAAGAACATCATTGGTCCTTCAAGAAGAAGACGCCACTAGAGGTGGATTCATTCCTTGTTCTTTATTTTCCTTCTGTTTTTCGGTTTTTAGTATTATGTTTATCTATGTTTTGTGTCTTTATTTCATGATCATTAGTATGTAACCATGCCTTAAAGCTATGAATAAAATCCATTAATCCTTCACCTCTCTTAAATGAAAAATGTTTTAAATCAAAAGAACAAGAAGTACATGAATTTCGAAATTATTATTGAATTTAATTTAATTATATTGATGTGGTGACAATACTTTTTGTTTTCTGAATGAATGATTGAACAGTGCATATTTTTGATCTTTTTGTGTATGAGTGTTAAAATTGTTGGCTCTTGAAAGAATGATGAACAAAGAGAAATGTTATTGATGATCTGAAAAACATCATGAAATTGATTCTTGAAGCAAGAAAAAGCAAAAAAAAAAAAGGGGGCGAAAATTTTAGAAAGAAAAAGCAAAGGATCCAAGGCTTTGGGCATTAATGGATAGGAGGGCCCAAGGAAATAAAAGCCAGGCCTAAGCGGCTAAATCAAGCTGTCCCTAACCATGTGCTTGTGTCATGAAGGTCCAAGTAAAAAGCTTGAGACTGAGTGGTTAAAGTCGTGATCCAAAGCTAAAGAGTGTGCTTAAGAGCTCTGGACACCACTAACTGGGGACTATAGCAAAGCTGAGTCACAATCTGAAAAGGTTCACCCAGTTATGTGTCTGTGGCATTTGTGTATCCGGTGGTAATACTGGAAGACAAAGTGCTTAGGGCCACAGCCAAGACTCATAAGTAGCTGTGTTCAAGAATCAACATGC
>NC_029780.3:89542569-89548487 GCF_000817695.3 Arachis duranensis
GTCTAGTATATATAGGACATTTATCTATTGTATTAGACATCTTTGGTCTCAGTTTTGTTTTTATTCTTCATCTTAGGAGATCATTGATCACGTTAGGGAGGCTGGCCATTCGGCCATGCCTGAACCTCTTTCACTTATGTATTTCTCAACGGTGGAGTTTCTGCACACCATAGATTAAGGGTGTGGAGCTCTGCTGTACCTCAAGTATTAATGAAATTCTACTTTCTTTTATTCAAATCTATCTTATTCTTATTCCAAGATATTCATTCGTCCCCAAGAACATGATGAATGTTATGAGTCAAATTACCCTCATTATCATTCTCACTTATGAACGCGTGTGATTGACAACCACTTCGGTTCCAAGCAAACAAGGCTTGAATGTTTATCTCTTGGATCCCTTGATCGAAATCTTCATGGTATAAGCTAGAATTGATGTATGAGGATCCGGAAAGTCTCACCTTGTCTGTGGTATTCCGAGTAGGATCCTGGGAATCCGGAAAGTCTAACATTGTCTGTAGTATTCCGAGTAGGATCATTTTCCCGAGAGGATTGAAAGTAGCCACAGCTGATGGTGAACCCCTATACAAAGCTTGCCATGGAAAGGAGTAAGAAGAATTGAGTAGAAGCAGTAGGAGAGCAGGCGTCCTTGAGCATGCAGCATCTCCATTCGCTTATCTGAAATTCCCACCAATGAATCTGCATAAGTCTTCTATCTTTTTATTTAATCTATTCTTTTATCTTTATTTTCGAAACCCATAAACAATTTAATCTGCCTAACTGAGATTTACAAGGTGACCATAGCTTGCTTTATACCAACAATCTCTGTGGGATCGACCCTTACTCACGTAAGGTTTATTACTTGGACGACCCAGTACACTTGCTGGTTAGTTGAACGGAGTTGTGAATTCAACCAGTGCCATAATAAGGCTTTCATACAAAGACAAACAACTTGAATAGAATAGTGATCACAATTTCGTCCACCAATTATCAATGGTGATGAGAATTATATTTTTGCTCCCACTAAGTCAACCTCTAACTATGAAGGTAAGTCAAGTGGATAAATTAATTTAACACCTAAGGTCCTAGTCAACTCCTGAGGAAAGACTAGAGTTATAGGAATCTAAATCAATCAGCAAAGATATCAATTATCAATCACGATGAGTTTGACAACTCAAGAGTTACCAATTACTCAACCAAAGCCAAAAGGGAAGAAAGTCTACTCGAATGAAAATAATTTGGATAAAGCGAAAGCATCAATAACATAAATTAAAGAAAGAAATCATAAGTCTAAAATACCTCAATATGTATTAATTAAGAAAATCAATCCAAACATAAAGAGTTCATAAACCAAATTGAGAAAATAGGTAAAAAGAACATTGAACCAGAAAATTGAGAGGAAGAAATCCTAATTCCTTTAAGAGGAATCCTAATCCTAAATCCTAAGAGAGAGGAGAGAACCTCTCTCTCTAAAAACTACATCTAAATTATGAAAAGTGAATTATGAATGCTGTATGAAGTGTCTGGATGAACTCCCCCACTTTATACCCTCTAATCTGTGTCTTTTGGGCTGAAAACTGGGTCAGAAACAGCCCAGAAATCGCTGGAGACAAAATCTGCCACGCTGATTTTCGTTACTGAGATGCGTCCGCGTGGAGCACCCGTTCACATCGCCTAGCTGTACGGCCACTATGACAAATTATATATCAAATCGAAGCCCCAGATGTTAGCTTTCCAACGCAACTGGAATCGCATCGTTTGGATATCTGTAGCTCAAGCTATGACCATTTGAATGCAAAGAGGTCAGGCTGACAGCTTTGCAATTTCTTCAACTTCTTGTATTCCTTCCACTTTTGCATGCTTCCTTTCCATCCTCTAAGCCATTCCTGCCCTGTAATCTCTGAAATCACTTAACACACATATCAAGGCATCGAATGATAATAAGAGAGGATTAAATATAGCAAAATTAAGACCAAAGAAGCATGTTTTCAATCATAGCACAGAATCAAGAAGGAAAATGCAAAACATGCAAATCATATGAATAAGTGTATGAAAGATTGATAAAAATCACTCAATTAAACACAATATAAATCATAAAATAGTGGTTTATCAACCTTCCCACACTTAAACATTAGTATGTCCTCATGTTAAGTTCAAGAGAAGCTATAAAGGAGTGAAGAGGAATGATAGAGAGTATGCAATGCAACCTATCTATACGAATGCAACTACATGCCAAGATGTTTCTACCTACTTGGTTAAAAGTAAATAAGTTTTTCAAGACAAATATAAACCAAATTCCACTAATTCAAATCATATAATAAAAGACAAGTAAACTTGTAAGAAGATAGCTCATAAAAGTAGGGAATAGGATCAAGCATTGAACCCTCACTGGTAGTGTATATGCACTCCAATCTCTCTAGTGTATAGGGTAATTCACTCTACTCTTCTCTAATCATGCTTTCTAAATGTTGTTCTTCATCTAACCAATCAACAAATATTTAATGTACCAATGCAAAAATCATGAGGTCTTTTCAGGGTTGTAATGGGGCTGAGGTAAGGTATATGATGAGCGGATAATTTATACGCTTTTTGGCATTATTTTTAGATAGTTTTTAATATAATCTAGCTACTTTTAGGGATGTTTTCATTAGTTTTTATGCTAAATTCACATTTCTGGACTTTACTATGAGTTTGTGTGTTTTTCTATGATTTCAGGTATTTTCTGGCTGAAATTGAGGGACCTGAGCAAAACTTTGATAAAAGGTTAACAAAGGACTGCTGATGCTGTTGGAATCTGACCTCCCTGCACTCGAAATGGATTTTCTAGAGCTACAGAACTTTAAATGGCGCGCTCTCAACGGCGTTGGAAAATAAACATCCAGAGCTTTCCAGTAATATATAATAGTCCATACTTTATTTGTGATTAGACGATGTAAACTGGCGCTCAACGCCAGTTCCATGCTGCATTCTGGAGTCAAACGCCAGAAACACGTCACGAACCAGAGTTGAACACCAAAAACACGTTACAACTTGGCGTTCAACTGCAAAAGAAGCCTCTGCACATGTAAAGCTCGAGCTCAGCCCAAGCACACACCAAGTGGGCCCCGGAAGTGAATTTCTGCATCAATTACTTACTTTTGTAAACTCTAGTAGCTAGTCTAGTATAAATAGGACATTTTTACTATTGTATTTGACGTCTTTGAGCATTCGGTCATTTTGACCACGTTATATCTTTGGTCTCAGTTTTATTCTATTATTCATCTTAGGAGGCTATGATCACGTTTATAGGGGCTGGCCATTCGGCCATGCCTAAACCACCATCACTTATATATTTTCAACGGTGGAGTTTCTACACACCATAGATTAAGGGTGTAGAGCTCTACTGTGCCTCAAGTTTTAATGCAATTACTACTATTTTCTATTAAATTCAGTTTATTCCTGTTCTAAGATATTCATTGCACTTCAACATGATGAATGTGATGATCCGTGACACTCATCATCATTCTCACCTATGAACGCGTAACTGACAACCACTTCCGTTCTACCTTAGACCGGGTGCATATCTCTTGGATTCCTTAATCAGATTCTTCGTAGTATAAACTAGAATTGATGGCGGCAGTCGTGAGAATCCGAAAAGTCTAAACCTTGTCTGTGGTATTCCGAGTAGGATTCTGGGATTGAATGACTGTGACAAGCTTCAAACTCGCGATTGTTGGGCGTGATGACAAACGCAAAAGAATCAATGGATTCTATTCCAGCATGATCGAGAACCGACAGATGATTAGCCGTGCTGTGACAGAGCATTTAGACCATTTTCACTGAGAGGATGGGATGTAGCCATTGACAACAGTGATACCCTACATACAGCTTGCCATGGACAGGAGTAAGAAGGATTGGATGAAGACAGTAGGAAAGCAGAGATTCAGAAGGAGCATAGCATCTTCATACGCCTATCTGAAATTCCCATCGATTATCTACATAAGTATTTTTATCTTTATTTTCTGTTTATTTATTATTATTATTCGAAAACTCCATAACCATTTATTATCCACCTGACTGAGATTTACAAGATGACCATAGCTTGCTTCATACCAACAATCTCCGTGGGATCGACCCTTACTCACGTAAAGTTTATTACTTGGACGACCCAGTGCACTTGCTGGTTAGTTGAGCGAAGTTGTGAAATTTTGTTTAGACCATGGTATTGAGCACCAAGTTTTTGGGGGCCATTACCGGGGAATCAATTTCGAACAAGTTTTTGGCGCCGTTGCCGGGGATTGTTCGAGTATGGACAACTGACGGTTCATCTTGTTGCTCAGATTAGGTAATTTTCTTTTTTATTTTCTTTTTAAAAAGTTTCAAAAATATTTTTCAAAATTTTCCCTTTGTTTTCGAAAAATCCTTCAGAGTTTTTAAGAATAAATTATAGAGTTTCAAAATAGTATGCTGAAGCTTGGTTGGCCATCAAGCTTTAGACTAACATTTTGATTGAGGACTTTGAATTCATTACTTCCTTTTTCCTATATGTTTTTCAAAAAATATAAAATAAAATACAAAAAAATTCATAAAATCATAAAAACCAAAAATATTTTGTGCTTCTTGTTTGAGTCTAGTGTCATGTTTTAAGTTTGGTGTCAATTGCATATTCATCTTGTTCTTGCATTTTTCAAAAATTCATGCATTCATAGTGTTCTTCATGATCTTCAAGTTGTTCTTGGTAAATCTTCTTGTTTGATCTTTAAATTTTCTTGTTTTGTATTATATGATGTTTTTCATGTGCATTTTTGCATTCATAGTGTCTAAGCATTAAAGATTTTTAAGTTTGGTGTCTTGCATATTTTCTTTGCATAAAAAATTTTTCAAAATCATGTTCTTGATGTTCATCATGATTTTCAAGTATTCTTGGTGTTCATCTTGACATTTATAGTGTTCTTGCATGCATCATGTGTTTTGATTCATAATTTTCATGTTGTGAGTCAGTTTTTATGTTTTTCTCTTTCATAATTAAAAATTCAAAAATAAAAAAATTTATCATCTTTTCCTTTTTTCTCTCAAAATTTCAAAAATTTGAGTTGAGTTAGACAAAAAATTTTTAAAATTAGTTATTTCTTGTAAGTCAAGTCAAATTTTCAAATTTTAAAAATCTTATCTTTTCAAAACTTTTTCAAAAATTAAATCTTTTTCATTTTTCTTATTAATTTACGAAAATCCTTTAAAATATTTTTCAAAAATATTTTTCTTAGTTTTATCTTTATTTTCAAAAATTATGCTAACAATTAATATAATTGATTCAAGAATTTGAAGTTTGTTACTTTCTTGTTAAGAAAGGTTCAATCTTTAAATTCTAGAATCATATCTTTTAGTTTCTTGTTAGTCAAGTAATTAATTTTAATTTTAAAAATTAAATCTTTTTGGTGGACGAAATTGTGATCCATATTCTTTTGTACTTGTTTGAAATCATTATTGTGGCACCAGTTGAATTCACAACTCCGTTCAACTAACCAGCAAGTGTACTGGGTCGTCCAAGTAATAAGCCTTATGCGAGTAAGGGTCGATCCCACAGAGATTGTTGGTATAAAGCAAGCTATGGTCACCTTGTAAATCTCAGTTAGGCAGATTAAATTTGTTTATGGTTTCGAAAATTAATAATGAAAAGAAGAAATAATAAAAGGGATAGAATACTTATGCAGATTCATTGGTGGGAATTTCAGATAAGCGAATGGAGATACTGTATGGCTCAAGAACGCCTGCTCTCCCACTGCTTCAACTCAATCCTTCTTACTCCTTTCCATGGCAAGCTGTGTATAGGGGTTCACCATCAGCGGTAGCTACTTTCAATCCTCTCGGGAAAATGATCCTATGCGCTGTCACTGCACGGCTAATCGTCTGGAGGCATCACCCATGGTTGATGGCTACATCCC
>NC_029780.3:89550577-89551114 GCF_000817695.3 Arachis duranensis
TAAGCTCTTCTATGTCCCTTCCTTGCCTTTGTTGCTCCTCCCTCATTGCTCTTTGGTCTTCTCTTATTTCTTGGAGAATGATGGAGTGTTCATGATGTTCCACCCTTAATTGTTCCACATTGTGGCTCAAATCTTCTAAGGAGGTGTTGAGTTGCTCCCAATAGTTGTTGGGAGGAAAGTGCATTCCTGGAGGCATCTCAGGAATTTGTTGATGATGAGCTTCCTCATGCATTTCTTGAGGGCCGTGAGGAGCTTCTCTTGCTTGCTCCATCCTTTTCTTGGTAATGGGCTTGTCTTCTTCAATGGAGACATCCCCTTCTATGATAACTCCAGCTGAGTAACATAGATGGCAAATAAGGTGAGGGAAGGCTAGCCTTGCCATGGTGGAGGACTTATTGGCTATTTTGTAGAGTTCATTGGAGATGACCTCATGAACTTCTACTTCCTCTCCAATCATGATGCTATGGATCATGATGGCCCGATCCACAGTAACTTCAGATCGGTTGCTAGTAGGAATGATGGATCTTTGAATGAACT
>NC_029780.3:89551166-89553627 GCF_000817695.3 Arachis duranensis
GTGATCCATGCATTGGCATAGAACTCTTGAACCATCAATATTCTAACTTGTTGCATGGGGTTGGTTAGGACTTCCCAACCTCTTCTTTGGATTTCATGTCGGATTTCCGGATACTCATTCTTTTTGAGCTTGAAAGGGACCTCGGGGATCACCTTCTTCTTTGCCACAACATCATAGAAGTGGTCTTGATGGCTTTTGGAGATGAATCTTTCCTTCTCCCATGACTCGGAGGTGGAAGCTTTTATCTTCCCTTTCCCTTTTTTAGAGGATACTCCAGCCTTAGGTGCCATTGATGGTAATGGAAAAACAAAAAGCTTATGCTTTTACCACACCAAACTTAAAATTTTGCTCGCCCTCGAGCAAGAAAGAAAAGAAGAGTAGAAGAAGAAGAAGAAAATATGGTAGAGAGGAAGAGAGGTAGGTTTGGCTATGTGGGAGAAGAAGGGGTTGTATTGTGTGAAAATGAGGTAGAATGGAAGGGTATTTATAGGGAGAGGGAGGGTGGGTGTTCGGCCATTTTGGATGGGAATGGGTGGGAAATTGAATTTGAATTTTATGAAGGTAGGTGGGGTTTATGGGGAAGAGTAGGTTGATGTGAATGGTGAATGGGGAAATTGGGAAGAGGAATTGAGGTGATTGGTGAAGGTTTTTGGGAAGTGTGATATGGGAAAAGGGTGAAATGAGGTTTGGATTAGGAGAGTGTGATTAGGATTGAAAGAAAAGGTGGGAATATGGTAGGTGGGGATCCTGTGGGGTCCACAGATCCTGGGGTGATCCTGTGGGGTCCACAGGATCCTGAGGTGAAAAGAAATAGCATTCCTTCACCAATTAGGCATGTAAAATGCCTTCGTGCATCATTCTGGCGTTCAAACACCCACTGGTGCACGTTCTGGGCGTTCAACGCCCATGTAATGCATGTTTCTGGCGTTGAACGCCAGTTTCATGCTTGTTGCTGGCGTTCAGCGCCAGCTTTTCCCCTCTAGGGACATTCCTGGCGTTCAGCACCAGGATGTTGCTTGTTTCTGGCGTTCAGCGCCAGAATGATGCTCTGTTCTGGCGTTGAACGCCAGCCTGTGCGTCCTCCAGGGTGAAAAAATTTTTTCTTCTGTTTTTGACTCTGTTTTTAATTTTTTTTATTTTTTCGTGACTCCTCATGATCATGTACCTAATAAAATACAAAATAACAATAAAATAAAAATTAGATAAATAAAATTGGGTTGCCTCCCAACAAGCGCTTCTTTAATGTCAAATAGCTTGACAGTGGCTCTCATGGAGCCACAAGGTGATCAGGTCAATATTAGTGTGTAGTCCCAACACCAAACTTAGAGTTTGGATAGGGGATCTTAACACCAAACTTAGAGTTTGGTTGTGGCCTCACAACACCAAACTTAGAGTTTGACTGTGTGGGCTCTTCTTGACTCTGAACTGAGAGAAGCTCTTCATGCTTACTCTCTTTTGTCACAGAGGGATGGCCATGTGCCTTAAACACAAGGTAGTCCCCATTCAATTGAAGGACTAATTCACCTCTATTGACATCTATCACAGCTCCTGCTGTGGCTAGGAAAGGTCTTCCAAGGATGATGCAATCATCCTCTTCCTTCCTAGTATCTAGAATTATGAAATCAGCAGGGATGTAAAGGCCTTCAACCTTTACTAGCACGTCCTCTACTATCCCATAAGCTTGTCTCAATGACTTGTCTGCCAATTGTAATGAGAACAAGGCAGGTTGTACCTCAATGATCCCCAGCTTCTCCATTACAGAGAGTGGCAAAAGATTTATCCCTGACCCCAAATCACACAGAGCTTTCTCAAAGCTCATGGTGCCAATGGTGCAAGGTATTAAGAACTTGCCAGGATCCTGTTTCTTTTGAGGTAGAATTTTCTGAATCCAAGTATCTAGTTCACTAATGAGCAAGGGAGGTTCACTTTCCCAAGTCTCATTACCAAACAACTTGGCATTCAGTTTCATGATAGCTCCTAAGTATTGAGCAATTTGCTCTCCAGTCACATCTTCATCCTTTTCAGAGGATGAATAGTCTTCAGAGCTCATGAATGGCAGAAGGAGATTTAATGGAATATCTATGGTCTCTGTATGGGCCTCAGATTCCTTTGGATCCTTAATAGGAAACTCCTTCTTGCTTGAGGGACGTCCCAGGAGGTCTTCCTCACTAGGATTTTCGTCCTCCTCCTCCCTTGTGCATTCGGCCACATTGATCACATCAATGGCCTTGCACTCTCCTTTTGGATTCTCTTCTGTATCGCTTGGGAGAATACCGGAAGGAGTTTCAATGACTTTCTTACTCAGCTGGCCCACTTGTGCCTCCAAATTTCTGATGGAGGATCTTGTTTCATTCATGAAACTAAAAGTGGCCTTTGACAGATCAGAGACAATATTGGCTAAATTAGAAGTGTTTTGTTCAGAATTCTCTGTCTGTTGCTGAGAAGATGATGGATATGGCTT
>NC_029780.3:89553935-89557062 GCF_000817695.3 Arachis duranensis
GTTTGAACATCCACTCTCAGCTTGCTCAGCTTTTGAGGAGGAAAGAATTTATCCAAGAAGGCAGTGACCAGCTTATCCCAGGAGTCCAGGCTATCCTTTGGTTGTGAATCCAACCATATTCTAGCTATGTCTCTTACAGCAAAAGGGAAAAGCATGAGTCTGTAGACTTCAGGATCAACTCCATTTGTCTTTACAGTCTCACAGATCTGCGAGAACTCAGTTAAGAACTGATAAGGATCTTCAAATGGAAGTCCATAAAACTTGCAGTTTTGTTGCATTAATGATGGAAGTCCATAAAACTTGTAGTTTTGTTGCATTAAAGCAACTAGTTGAGGCTTAAGCTCAAAGTTATTGGCTCCAATGGCAGGAATGGAGATGCTTCTTCCATCAAACTTGGACGTTGGCTTTGTGAAGTCACCAAGCATTCTCCTTGCATTATTATTATTATTTTCGGCTGCCATCTCCTTCTCTTGTTCGAAAATTTCTGAAAGGTTATTTCTGGATTGTAGTAATTTAGCTTCTCTTAATTTTCTCTTCAGAGTCCTTTCAGGTTTTGGATCAGTTTCAACAAGAGTGCCTTTTTCCCTGTTCCTGTTCATATGAAAGAGAAGAAAACAAGAAAAGAAAGAGGGATCCTTTATGTCACAGTATAGAGATTCCCTTATGTTAGTAGAAGAAGAAAGGGGATAGAAGAATGGAGATGGAGACTCGGATTTTTGGATGAAGAGAGGTGAAGAGAAGTGTTAGTAATTAATTAATTAAATAGAATAAGAGGAGAGAAGAGAAATTTTCGAAAATAATTTTGAAAAAGGGGGTTAGTAATTTTCGAAAATTAAAGACAAAATTATAATTAAAATTAAGATTTAAAACAAAAAGAATTTTTGAAAAAGAGATGAGATATTTTCGAAAATTAGAGAGGGAAAAGTAGTTAGGTGGTTTTGAAAAAGATAAGAAATAAACAAAAAGTTAGTTAGTTGATTGAAAAAGATTTGGAATCAAAATTTAAAAAGATAAGAAGATAGGAGGTTAGATAAGATATTTTGAAATCAAATTTTGAAAAAGATAAAATTTTGAAAAAGATAAGATAAAAGATAAAATAAAAGTTTTAAGAAAAAGATATTTTGAAAAAGATTTAATTTTTAAAATGACTTAACTAACAAGAAACTACAAGATAAGATTCTAGAACTTAAAGATTGAACCTTTCTTAACAAGGAAGTAACAAACTTCAAATTTTTGAACCAATCACATTAATTGTTAGCTAATTTTTGAAAATTAGATATAAAAGATAAGAAAAAGATTTTTGAAAAATATTTTAAAAAAATGTTTTTGCAATTTTCGAAAATAATAAAAAATGAAAAAGATATGATTTTTGAAAAAGATTTTAAAAAGATAAGATTTTAAAAATTGAAATTTTGACTTGACTTGTAAGAAACAACTAATATTTTTGACTAAGTCAACTCAAATTTTCGAAAATTATGAGAAAAATAAGGAAAAGATATTTTTTATTTTTGAATTTTTAATTATGAGAGAGAAAATCACAAACATGACCCAAAACATGCAAATTTTGGATCAAAATACAAGATGCATGCAAGAACACTTTGAATGTCAAGATGAACACCAAGAACACTTTGAAGATCATGATGAACATCAAGAACACAATTTTGAAAAAAAAAATTGATGCAAAGAAAACATGCAAGACACCAAACTTAGAAATCTTTAATGCATGGAAAATATGAATGCAAAGATGCACATGAACAACAAGAAAAGACATAAGACAAGAAAATATCAAGATCAAACAAGAAGACTTATCAAGAACAACTTGAAGATCATGAAGAACACTATGAATGCATGAAATTTTCGAAAAAATGTAAGAAAAAATTTTTAAAGCATGCAATTGACACCAAACTTAAAAATTGACTCAAGACTCAAACAAGAACACAAAATATTTTTGATTTTTATGATTTTATGAATTTTTTGGATTTTTATTAATTAATTTTTTTTCGAAAATAAAGTTTAGAAAAACGAAAAATAAAAGAAAAATTTTGAAAAAGATTTTTGAAAAGAAAATTACCTAATCTGAGCAACAAGATGAACCGTCAGTTGTCCATACTCGAACAATCCCCGGCAACGGCGCCAAAAACTTGGTGGACGAAATTGTGATCCATATTCTTTTGTACTTGTTTGAAATCATTATTGTGGCACCAGTTGAATTCACAACTCCGTTCAACTAACCAGCAAGTGTACTGGGTCGTCCAAGTAATAAGCCTTACGCGAGTAAGGGTCGATCCCACAGAGATTGTTGGTATAAAGCAAGCTATGGTCACCTTGTAAATCTCAGTTAGGCAGATTAAATTTGTTTATGGTTTCAAAAATTAATAATGAAAGAAGAAATAATAAAATGATAGAATACTTATGCAGATTCATTGGTGGGAATTTCAGATAAGCGAATGGAGATACTGTATGGCTCAAGAACGCCTGCTCTCCCACTGCTTTAACTCAATCCTTCTTACTCCTTTCCATGGCAAGCTGTGTATAGGGGTTCACCATCAGCGGTGGCTACTTTCAATCCTCTCGGGAAAATGATCCTCTGCGGCTGTCACTCGCATGGCTAATCGTCTGGAGGCATCACCCATGGTTGATGGCTACATCCCATCCTCGCAGTGAAAACTACGCTGACGCGCTCTGTCACAGCACGGCTAATCACTGGTTGGTTCCCGCTCCTACTGGAATAGAATCCCTTGATTCTTTTGCGTCTGTCACTAACGCCCAGCACTCGCGAGTCTGAAGCACGTCACAGTCATTCATTACCGGAATCCTACTCGGAATACCACAGACAAGGTAAGACTTTCCGGATCCTCATAAATGCCACCATCTATCTAGCTTATACCACGAAGATTCTGTTGAGGAATCTAAGAGATACACATTCAAGCTCGGTTGCATGTAGAACGGAAGTGGTTGTCAATCACGTGCGTTCATAAGTGAGAATGATAATGAACGTCACTTAATCATCACATTCATCATGTTCTTGGGTACGAATGAATATCTTGGAATAAGAATAAGAGAGATTTGAATAAAAGAAAATAGAATTGCATTAATACTTGAGGTACAGCAGAGCTCCACACCCTTA
>NC_029780.3:89557147-89559062 GCF_000817695.3 Arachis duranensis
TGTTTTGGGCGTTCAACTCCGGATCATGACGTTTTTCTGGCGTTTAACTCCAGACAACAGCATGAACTTGGCGTTCAACGCCAAGTTACATCGTCTTTCTTCGAATAAAGCATGGACTATTATATATTGCTGAAAAGCTCTGGATGTCTACTTTCCAACGCCGTTGAGAGCGCGCCAATTGGAGTTCTGTAGCTCCAGAAAATCCATTTCGAGTGCAGGGAGGTCAGATTCCAACAGCATCAGCAGTCCTTTTGTCAGCCTTTTTCAGAGTTTTGCTCAAGTTCCTCAATTTCAGCCAGAATTTACCTGAAATCACAGAAAAACACACAAACTCATAGTAAAGTCCAGAAATGTGAATTTAACATGAAAACTAATGAAAACATCCCTAAAAGTAGCTCAAACTTACTAAAAACTATCTAAAAACAATGCCAAAAAGCGTATAAATTATCCGCTCATCACTTTTCCAACCATATCTTTTTAATCATATCGTTTTATCATATCTTTTTCAAAATTTTATCTTTTTAAAAAAACTTGATTTCAAAATATCTTCTTATCTTCTTATCTTTTCAAAATTGACTTTCAAATCTTTTTCAACTAATTATTCGACTTTTTGTTTATTTATTATCTTTTTCAAAACCACGTAACAACTTTTCTCTCTCTAATTTTCGAAAATACCTCCCTCTTTTTCAAAAATTCTTTTTAATTAATTAATTGTTTTAAATTTTAATTTTAATTTTATTTCTTATCTTAATTTTCAAAAATCATTAACTCCTTTTCAAAATTATTTTTGAAAACTTCTGTCTCTCATCTTATTCTATTTATTTATTCATTTACTAACACTTCTCTTCATCTCAAATCTCTGCCCCTATCCTCACCCTTGTGTTTGGATTCTCCTTTCTTTATTCCCTTCTTCTTCTACTAACATAAAGGAATCTCTATACTGTGACGTAGAGGATTCCTCTTCTTTTTCTGTTCTTTTCTTTCTCATATGAGTAGGAACAAGGAAAAAGGCATTCTAGTTGAAGCTGATCCAGAACCTGAAAGGACTCTAAAGAGGAAACTAAGAGAAGCTAAATTACAACAATCCAAAGACAACCTTGCTGAAATTTTCGAACAAGAAAAGGAGATGGCAGTCGAACCCAACAACAATAATGCAAGGAGGATGCTTGGTGATTATACTACACCTACTTCCAACTTTGATGGAAGAAGCATCTCAATTCCTGCCATTGGAGCAAACAATTTTGAGCTGAAACCTCAATTAGTTGCTCTAATGCAACAAAACTGCAAGTTTTATGGACTTCAATCAGAAGATCCCTACCAGTTTTTAACTGAGTTTTTGCAGATCTGTGAGACTGTTAAGACTAATGGAGTAGATCCTGAAGTCTACAGGCTCATGCTTTTCCCTTTTACTGTAAGAGACAGAGCTAGAACATGGTTGGACTCTCAACCTAAAGATAGCCTGGACTCTGATGAGCGGATAATTTGTACGCTTTTTGACATTGTTTTTAGTATGTTTTTAGTATGATTTAGTTAGTTTTTAGTATATTTTTATTAGTTTTTAGATAAAATTCACTTTTCTGGACTTTACTATGAGTTTGTGTGTTTTTCTGTGATTTTAGGTATTTTCTGGCTGAAATTGAGGGTTCTGAGCAAAAATCTGATTCAGAGTCTGAAAAGGACTGCAGATGTTGTTGGATTCTGACCTCCCTGCACTCGAAGTGAATTTTCTGGAGCTACAGAAGCCCAATTGGCGCGCTCTCAACGGCGTTGTAAGGTAGACATCCTGGGCTTTCCAGCAATATATGATAGTTCATACTTTGCCCAAGATTTGATGGCCCAAACCGGCGTGGCAAAACAGCCTCAGAAATTCCAGCGTTAAACGCCGGAACTGGCACCAAAATGGGAGTTAAACGCC
>NC_029780.3:89563014-89563703 GCF_000817695.3 Arachis duranensis
GTGGGATCGACCCTTGCTCACGCAAGGTATTACTTGGATGACCCAGTGCACTTGCTGGTTAGTTGTGCGAGGTTGCAAAAGTGTGATTGCAATTTCGTGCACCAAGTTTTTGGCGCCGTTGCTGGGGATTGTTGAGTTTGGACAACTGACGGCTTATCTTGTTGCTTAGATTAGGACTGTTTTATTTTTGTTGGTTTAGAGTCTTTTAGTTGAGTCTAGTTTCATATTTTAAGTTTGGTGTCAGTTGCATGCTTTTGTTTTTCTTTCAATTTTCAATTTTGCATGTTCTTAGTCCCTTTTTGATTTATAAAAATTCTAAGTTTGGTGTCCTCTTTGTGTTTTTCCCTTAAAAATTTTCGAAAACTGTGTGTTTGATTTTCTAAAAATTTTAAGTTTGGTGTCTTTTTGTGTTTTTCTCTTTCCTCTTTTCAAAAATTAAATCTTTTTCATAAAAATTTTTCAATCATATCTTCTTAATTGCTGTTTTCAAAATCTTTTTAATTAACTGATTGATTTAGTTATCAATTTGCTTTGATCTTATTTTCTTCTTGATTTTCGAATTTTTATTTTAGTTTTATTCTATTTTATTCTATTTTTTTCGTTAATTCAAAAAAAAAAAACAAAATTTATCTCTTTGCAATCATTATCATTTCCCTTTTGTCTATTATGGACTTAAGTGGAATTAATCA
>NC_029780.3:89563803-89564633 GCF_000817695.3 Arachis duranensis
ATGAGGAAAAAGAGAACTGTTATTGAGGATCTAAAAATCATTAGATTGATTCTTGAAGCAAGAAAAAGCAGTAAAAAAAAAAAATTCGAAAAAAAAGAAAGAAAGAAAGAAAGAAAGAAAAAGAAAAAGAAAGAAATAAAGTTGTGATCCAAGGCAACAAGAGTGTGCTTAAGAACCTTGGACACCTCTAATTGGGGACTTTAGCAAAGCTGAGTCACAATCTGAAAAGGTTCACTCAATTATGTGTCTGTGGCATGTATGTATCCGGTGGTAATACTGGAAGACAGAGTGCTTTGGGCCACAGCCAAGACTCATACACTAGCTATGTTCAAGAATCATTATGCTCAACTAAGAGAATCAAGAACATTATCTGAGTTCTGAGTTCTTATAGATGCCAATCATTCTGAACTTCAAGGGATAGAGTGAGATGCCAAAACAGTTCGGAAGCAAAAAGCTACTAGTCCCGCTCATCTAATTGGAGCTATGTTTCCTTGATATTTTGGAGTCTATAGTATATTCTCTTCTTTTTATCCTATTTTGATTTTCAGTTGCTTGGGGACAAGCAACAATTTAAGTTTGGTGTTGTGATGAGCGGATAATTTGTATGCTTTTTGGCATTGATTTTAGTACATTTTTAGTATGATTTAGTTAGTTTTTAGTATACTTTTATTAGTTTTTAGCTAAAATTCACTTTTCTGGACTTTACTATGAGTTTGTGTGTTTTTCTGTGATTTCAGGTATTTTCTGGCTGAAAAATACCTGAAATTGAGGGTCCTGAGCAAAAATCTGATTCCGAGACCAAAAAGGACTGCAGATGCTGTTGGATTCTG
>NC_029780.3:89566345-89567407 GCF_000817695.3 Arachis duranensis
AGCACACCCTGGAGGACGCACCCACTGGCGTTTAAACGCCACTGAGGTTAGCTGTTGGGCGTTTAACGCCCAGTCTGGCACCATTCTGGGCGTTTAACGCCAGAAAGGGGCACCAGACTGGCGTTAAACGCCAGAAAGGGGCAAGAAGCTGGCGTTAAACGCCAGAAATGGGCACCAGCCCGGCGTTTAACGCCAGAAATGGCACAAAACGTGATTTTTCTTGCCATTTGGTGCAGGGATGACTTTTCCTTGACACCTCAGGATCTGTGGACCCCACAGGATCCCCACCTACCCTACCACTCTCTCTCTTCTTCACCAATCACCTCAACACCTCTTCCCCAAAAACCCTCCACTTATCAAATCCCATCTTTCTCTTCACCACTCACATCCATCCTTCATAAAACCCCACCTACCTCACCATTCAAATTCAAACCACTTTCCCACCCAAACCCACCCTCTTTAACCGAACCCTACCCTTCCCCTCTCCTATATAAACCCTCCTTCAATCCTTCATTTTCACACACCTTAAACACCATCTCTCCCCCCTTTGGCCGAATACAAAGCCATTCACTTTCTCCTCATTTCTTCTTCTTCTACTCTCTTCTTTCTTCTTTTGCTCGAGGACGAGCAAACATTTTAAGTTTGGTGTGGTAAAAGCATTGCTTTTCGTGTTTCCATAACCATTTATGGCATCCAAGGCCGGAGAAACCTCTAGAAAGAGGAAAGGGAAGGCAAAAGCTTCCACCTCCGAGTCATGGGAGATGGAAAGATTCATCTCAAGGGTGCATCAAGACCACTTCTATGGAGTTGTGGCCTTGAAGAAGGTGATCCCCGAGGTCCCTTTTTCACTCAAAAAGGGTGAATATTCGGAAATCCGACATGAGATCCGAAGAAGAGGTTGGGAAGTTCTTACCAACCCCATTCAACAAGTTGGAATCTTGATGGTTCAAGAGTTCTATGCTAATGCATGGATCACCAAGAACCATGACCAAAGTGTGAACCCGAATCCAAAGAATTATCTTACTATGGTTCGGGGGAAATACTTGGACTTTAGTCCGGAAA
>NC_029780.3:89567514-89567909 GCF_000817695.3 Arachis duranensis
AAAGGTTAGACCAAGTCCTCACAGTCATTTGTGAAGAGGGCGCCCAATGGAAGAGAGATTCAAGAGGAAAGCCGGTTCAATTGAGAAGGCATGACCTCAAACCCATGGCTAGAGGATGGTTAGAGTTTATACAACGCTCAATCATTCCCACTAGCAACCGGTCCGAATTTACCATAGACCGGGCTATCATGATCCATAACATCATGATTGGAGAAGAAATAGAAGTTCATGAGGTTATAGCCCAAGAACTCTATAAAGTGGCGGACAAGACCTCCACCTTGGCAAGGTTAGCCTTCCCTCATCTCATTTGTCACCTCTGTTATTCAGTTGGAGTTGACATAGAGGGAGACACCCCTATTGATGAGGACAAGCCCATCACTAAGAAGAGGATGGAG
>NC_029780.3:89568646-89569239 GCF_000817695.3 Arachis duranensis
CCTGGACACCTCTAATTGGGGACTCTAGCAAAGCTGGGTCGCAATCTGAAAAGGTTCACCCAGTTATGTGTCTGTGGCATGTATGTATCCGGTGGTAATGCTGGAAGACAGAGTGCTTTGGGCCACAACCAAGACTCAATAAGTAGCTTTGTTCAAGAATCATCATACTTTACTAGGAGAATCATTAACACTATCTGGATTTTAATTTCCTAAAGAAGCCAATCATTCTAAGTTTCAAAGGATAGAGTGAGATGCCAAAACTGTTCAGAGGCAAAAAGCTAAAAGCCCCGCTCATCTAATTAATACTGATCTTCATAGATGTTTTTGAAATTCATTGCATATTCTCTTCTTTTTATCTTATTTGATTTTCAGTTGTTTGAGGACAAGCAACAATTTAAGTTTGGTGTTGTGATGAGCGGATAATTTATACGCTTTTTGGCATTGTTTTTAGTATGTTCTAGTTAGTTTCTAGTATATTTTTATTAGTTTTTAGTTAAAATTCACTTTTCTGGACTTTACTATGAGTTTGTGTGTTTTTCTGTGATTTCAGGTATTTTCTGGCTGAAATTGAGGGACCTGAGCAAAAATCTGAT
>NC_029780.3:89569445-89570024 GCF_000817695.3 Arachis duranensis
GTGATAGTCCATACTTTGCCCAAGATTTGATGGCCCAAATCAGCGTTCAAAGTCACCCTCAGAAATTCCAGCGTTGAACGCCGGAACTGGCACCCAAATGGGAGTTAAACGCCCAAACTGGCACTAAAGCTGGCGTTTAACTCCAGGAAGAGTCTCTACACGAAAATGCTTCATTGCTCAGCTCAAGCACACACCAAGTGGGCCCGGAAGTGGATTTTTATGTCATTTACTCATTTCTGTAAACCTTAGGCTACTAGTTTTCTATAAGTAGGACCTTTTACTATTGTATTTTAAATCTTTGGATTATTATTGATCCTTTGATCATCTTTGGATATCTAGTTCTTAGATCATGATAGAGATCTTTTGATCACTTTGGGAGGCTGGCCATTCGGCCATGCCTAGACCTTGTTCTTATGTATTTTCAACAGTGGAGCTTCTACACACCATAGATTAAGGTGTGGAGCTCTGCTGTACCTCGAGTATTAATGCAATTACTACTGTTCTTCCATTCAATTCCGCTTGTTCTTGTTCTAAGATATCACTTATTCTTCAACTTGATGAATGTGATGATCCGTGACA
>NC_029780.3:89570527-89571090 GCF_000817695.3 Arachis duranensis
TTTGAGGAGCTGTTCAGGTTCTCTCGTATGTGCCAAGGGACTCCGGTGGAATATGAGGAATGGAAGTGTGTTAAGTATGAAGGAGGACTCCGGAGCGATATTTTCAGTTCAGTGGGACCAATGGAGATTAGGACCTTCTTCGAGTTGGTAAACAAGTGTAGGGTTGCTGAAGAGTGTGTGAAAAGGGCAATCACTGAGAAAGGGAGTCACAAAGGATCATTCCCACAGAACCGAGGGAAGAGCTTTGCGCCTAGAGGTCCATCTTTCAAGAGGGGGAACTCTTTTAGGAGGCCCAACAACAACAACTTCTAAGGAAAGAAGTTTGGGAAGCAGCCTCAGAATGATCAAGCTTGTACTAGGTGTAGAAGTCACCATCCGGGAGCACCATGCAAGGCCGGATGGGGTTTGTGCTACACTTGTGGAAAGGCGGGGCATAAAGCCGCAAGTTGTCCGAAGAAACAGAAACAAGGTGCTGGGAAAGCACAACAGACTGGTCGGGTGTTCACCACTTCAGCTATAGGTGCTGAGGGATCTGAGACATTCATTCGAGGTAACTGTGAAAG
>NC_029780.3:89571290-89591199 GCF_000817695.3 Arachis duranensis
AGAAAGCCCTTTAATGATTTATTCAAGAAAAAAAAAAGACAAAACTGCAACTATGTAAGTTTTCATAAAACAGAGGTTGTATTTCTATTTAATGCTTAAGGTGTATTCTGAGATGATTTTAGTGTATTTTAGGTTGGGGGAATAAGAAGAATCGTTTAATGAACCAGCTCAAGAAAAAATAATTGTTCTTCAGAAAGAGACCCATTCACAATCCGAACCGTGATGCTAGCATAAACTTGATAGCTACGATTTTAGGAAATTGCACAATCGGCAAAAATTCCTTCCGGCAAGTGCACCGGTTATCGTCAAGTAAAAACTCACAATAGAGTGAGGTCGAATCCCACAAGGATTGGTTGAATGAGCAATTCGGATTAGAAGTTTGTTCTAGTTGAGCGGAATCAAGATTTGGATAAGAATTGCGGAATGTTAAATTGCATGAATTAAAGAGCGAGAAGTTAAAGTGCTGAAATTAAAAAGGGATGGGGGTGATTGCATGAATTAAATTGCAGAATGTAAAGAGAAAGTGGTAGATCAGAAATGGGGAATTCATTGGGGTTCAGGAGATATTGAGATCTCCGAATCAAAACATTTTTATCTCTTCCTCAACCAATGCATTCATTGAATTTTGCTTGGCAATCTTCTATGATTGGATCCCAATCCCTTGGCTCACCAATTCTCTCTAAAAACAAACAAATTCCCAATCCCTTGGTTTAAATGTTCATCAGAAGAGATGATGCTCGATCACTGATTATATCACACAGTTTCATGAACCACAATTTGGTAGGATTACATGTCACAATATCCATCCAAACCCCAATCCAATTCACTGTGAGAAAGCTTCTCTAGCATGAATCCTCCATTCCTTTCCCAAGGTTCCGAAGGATTCCAATTATGGGTAGTTTCTTTCCCAAGACAACTACCCAATGGAATTAGATCGAGAAGCTTTCTAACAAAATTCAAGAGAAAAGATTGAAGAAGAAGATAAAACTATTATTGATTCATTGAATTACAATAGAGCTCCCTAACCCAATGAAAGGGGTTTAGTGAGTCATAGCTCCGAATTCAAAACTAGAAAAATTGATGAAAAGTTCTCAAGTGTCAAAAGTCCCCCTCAGGGGCTGGATTCCCCTTCAATCCCGTCTGTTCTTTTCAAATGCAGAAACTAAGGCCTTTAAATAGGCTCCCTAAATTAAAAAATGAAAATGAAATTAAAAGCAAATTACAATCAAATGAAAATAAACTATTCTAGATGATTCTTGTGGCCTTGATTTGGTGTTGTTGATGGACCTTGCTTGCTTGAAGGGTAGAGTGACATAATTGATCCAAAAAGGATAATGATCCATTAAACTACACTCAAACGTTGCACCCCCCTTTCTTGAGTCGTCACTTTGTTCTCTTGTCAACCTTGCCAATTTGATGCCAAATATAGACTATTATACCTCGTTGGAAAGCTATGGATGTCAGCTTTCTAACGCAACTGGAAGCACATCATTTAGAGTTCTACAACTCGAGTTATACTCCATGGAAGGTAAAGAGGTCAGCTGGCCTGATTGCATGTTGGTACTATGCTCTTCTATGCACATTACGGGGCTGTTTTCTCCCTCAATTTTTAGTATCCACCATGCATGCCATATATGCTTGGAAAGCTCTAGATGTCTTCTTTCCAATTCATTTTGAATCATCTCATTTGAAGTTTTGTAGCTCAAGTTATTTATGTTTGAAGAAGGCAAGGTCAAGCTGTTCCATATAACACGTTTAAGCTCCAGTTTAAGCTTAAACTGGAGCTTAAACGTGGAAATGCTCCTGGTGCCTTTCTTACTTCTGGCGTTTAACCTCCAGTTTAAGGTTAAACTGGAGGTTAAACGTGGAAATGCTCCCTGGTGAGAAATTGTGTCGAACACGTTTAAGCTCCAGTTTAAGGTTAAACTGGAGCTTAAACGTGGAAATGCTCCCTTGGCTTCAGTTTATGGTTAAACTGAAGCTTAAACGTGGAAATGGCTCCCTGGTGCCCTTTCTCATTCTGGCATTTAACTTCCAGTTTAAGGTTAAACTGGAGGTTAAACGCCAGTTTCAGCATTTTTTCCTTTCATGATTCTGGCGTTTAAGCTCCAGTTTAGGCTTAAACTGGAACTTAAACGCCATTTCCAGCATTATATGGCTTGGTAGTTTAAGTTCCAGTTTAAGCTTAAACTGGAACTTAAACTCCACTTGTGATATTCAAGCTTCCTTTATTGATTTTGTTGCTTCCTTGCCTAGCCTCTTCTTCCCTGAAATCATCCAAACAATTGCATCAAAGTCTTGCAAAATTTCATGAGAAATCTTCCATTCATAGCATTCAAGTAATATAACTAAAAACTCATGGAATTTGCATCAAAATCATACTGTTTGGATGGTTCATTGCTTTGTTATTCATTTAACCATTCTTGGTTACTTACTCAAGAAAATGCACAAAACAACTAAAAATAAAAGAAAAATGCTAGTGAACTAGCCTAAGATGCCTTGGCATCAAACCGCTCGACATGTGAGTTTTCCAATTTACTTTCAATCTTCTGTTCTTCTATTTTATGAATGTTTATTAACTTTTTATTTTTGTCTTCGTTAGACTTCCACTTCAAATATGTGCACCTCCATCAGAGACAACAACATCAAGCCCTCTACAAAATCAACCAACCCCTGCAAAGTCTCCCGGCGAGGAATTTAAAGAACAAACAATTAATGCGTAAGAGATAATACTTTTGATGCATTTGGTTTGTCTTTGGGTGTATTGTGCATGGTTTAATGTGTTACATGTCTTTTATATAGAGGTGTATTTGGTTCTTATTTTAGTGTATTTCTTGTGAATTGAAGTGCAATTATTTTTTTTAAATTTAATTCCTTTCTGTAATCCTGCAGCACTTCACAACCCTATGAACCTGCTAAAAACACACCAACAGAGCCCACAACTCCTTCTAATTTTCATAGTTGTGGATTAAGGACAATTATACTCACTTGAATTACTCTTAATGTTAAGGATTGACTAAGTGAGATTATGATGCATGATGAGCGGATATTTTATACGCTTTTTGGTGGTATTTTCATATAGTTTTTAGCATGTTTTATTCACTTTTTATTATGTTTTTATTAGTTTTTATGTAAAAATTAATTTTTTGGACTTTACTATGAGTTTTTGTATTTTTCTATAATTTCAGGTATTTTCTGGCTGAAATTGAGGGACCTGAGCAAAAATCTGATTCAGAGGCTGAAAAAGGATTACAGATGCTGTTGGATTCTGACCTCCCTGCACTTGAAATAGATTTTCTGGAGCTACAGAAGCCCAATTGACGCGCTCTCAACTACGTTGGAAAGTAGACATCCTGGGCTTTCCAGAAATATATAATAGTTCATACTTTGCCCGAGTTTTGATGATGCAAACTGGCGTTTAACGCCAACTTTCTACCATATTCTGGCGTTAAACGCTAGAACTGGGCTAAAAGCTGGAGTTAAACGGCCAAACTGGCACAAAAGCTGGAGTTAAATGCCAGGAATAGTCTATGCACGTGAAAGCTTCATTGCTCAGCTCAAACACACACCAAGTGGGCCCTGGAAGTGGATTTCTGCACTATCTATCTTAGCTTACTCATTTTCTGTAAACCTAGGTTACTAGTTTAGTATAAAAACTACTTTTAGAGATTCATTTAGTACCTCATGACATTTTACATCTGAATTTGTATCTTCTATGGCATGAGTCTCTAAACCCCATGGTTGGGGGTGAGGAGCTCTGCTGTGTCTCAATGGATTAATGCAATTATTTCCGTTTTCTATTCAATCACACTTGTTTCTATTCTAAGATATTCATTCGCACTTCAACATGATGAATGTGATGATCCGTGACACTCATCACCATTCTCAACCTATGAACGCGTGCCTGACAACCATTTCAGTTCTACCTTAGATTGAATGTATATCTCTTGGGTTCCTGGTTCATGAGTTTGACTGCCTCTCCTGACAATAGAGCATTCAAATTCGTGAGATCAGAGTCTTCGTGGTATAAGCTAGAATCAATTGGCACCATTACTGAGATTCAAAAAGTATAAACCTTGTCTGTGGTATTCCGAGTAGGATCCGGGAAGGGATGACTATGACGAGCTTCAAACTCATGAATGCTGGGCGCAGTGACAGTGTGCAAAAGGATCAGTGGATCCTATTCCAACATTAGTGAGAACCGACAGATGATTAGCCATGTACATGGACCCTTTTCACTATGAAGACGGCTGGTAGCCATTGACAACGGTGATCCACTAACTTACAGCTTGCCATGGAAGGAGACCTGCGTGCGCGAAGAAGAAGACAGTAGGAAAGCAGAGATTCAGAAGACAGAGCATCTCCAAAACCTCAACCTGTTCTCCATTACTGCATAACAAGTATCAATTAATCCATGTTCTTTTACTTATTCCAATCAAAACTGAGAATTATTGTTGCTATCTTGACTAAGAATTACAAGATAACCATAACTTGCTTCAAGCCGACAATCTCCGTGGGATCGACCCTTACTCACGTAAGGTATTACTTGGACGTCCCAGTGCACTTGCTGGTTAGTTGTGTGGAATTGCAAAAGTGTGATTGTGATTTTGTGCACCAAGTTTTTGGCGCCGATGCCGAGGATTGCTCGAGTTTGGACAACTGACGATTTACTTTGTTTCTTAGATTAGGAATAATTTATTTTTGTTAGTTGGGTTTAGAGTCACTAAATTTGAGTCTTTTATTTTCTTTTCAAAAATCTTTCAAAAATTTTATTTTTCTTTATTAATCTTTAGTTTTTCTTTGAGTCTTTTATTTGAGTGTATTCTCATATTTTAAGTTTGGTGTCCTTTTTGTGTTTTTCTTGTAATTTTCGAAAAATTGTGTTTGGTTTTCTAAAAATTTTAAGTTTAGTGTCAATTGCATGTTTTTATTTTTCTTTCAATCTTTCGAATTACATGTTCTTAGTTCTTTCTTGATCTTCAAGTTGTTCTTGTTTATTTTCCTTGTTTGATCTTTAGTTTTTCTTGTTTTGTGTCTTTCCTTATTTTTCTTGTGCATTTTCGAATTATTAGTGTCCAAAGTATAAAAATTTTTAAGTTTGGTGTCCTTTGTGTTTTTATTTCCTTAAACATTTTTCAAAAATTTGTTCTTGGTGTTCATCTTGATCTTCAAAGTGTTCTTGGTGTTCATATTGACATTCAAAGTTTTCTTGTTTGTTTTCTTTGTTTTGATCTAAAAATTCTAAGTTTGGTGTCATTTTATTGTTTTTCTCTTTTCTCATTAAATTCAAAAATATCTTTTCTCTTTATTTTAACTAAATTTTCAAAATTTACTTTTAAAAATTTAGATTTTTATTTTAAATTTTTTATTTTACCTTATCTTAGTTTTAAAATTTCAAAATTCAAATCTTTTTCAAAAATCATATCTTTTTTTTTCTAAATCTTATCTTATCTTTTCTAATCTCAAAGCTTAAAATCAAATCTTTTTCAAATCTTTTCTTTTATTTATTTTCTTACAAGTATCTTTAATTTTAATACATATCTTTTTCAAGACTTCCTAACCACTTTCTCTCTCTTCAGTTTTCGAAAATCATAGCCAAAATTTTTCAAATCTTTTTAATTAATTAATTAGTTTAGTTTTCTAATTTCCTTTATTTCTTTTTCCCTCCTTAATTTTGGAAACTTGTATTCAATTTTTCATTTATTTTATTTTATTTTATTTTTTCCTTTTTATTTCGGTTTTAAAAAAAAATTTTGTTGCTTACAATCAACACCATCTCCCTTTCTCCATCATGGATTTAAGTGGAAATGAACAGTTCAAAAGGACTCTGGGGTCATCTGCTAATCCCACTACTGCTTCATATGGGGGTAGTATCTGTATACCCCCCCATTAAAGCTAGCAATTTTAAGCTAAATCCTCAGCTCATTATCATGGTGCAGCAAAATTTCCAGTATTTCGGTCTTCCACAGGAAAAACCTACTGAGTTTCTGGCACAATTCTTACAAATTGCTGACACAGTACGTGATAAGGAAGTAGATCAGGATGTCTATAGACTATTACTGTTTCCATTCGCTGTGAAAGATCAAGCTAAGAGGTGGTTAAATAACCAACCCACAGCAAGCATAAGAACATGGAAACAGTTATCAGACAAATTCCTGAATCAATATTTCCCTCCTAAAAGGATGACACAGCTAAGGCTGGACATCCAAGGCTTTAAACAAGGGGATAATGAATCTCTTTATGATGTCTGGGAGAGGTACAGAGAGATGATAAGGAAATGCCCCTCTGAAAGGTTTTCAAAGTGGGTGCAGTTAGACATCTTCTACTACGGGCTTACAGAAAAAGCTCAGATATCTCTAGACCACTCAGCTGGTGGATCTATACACATGAGAAAGATGATTGAAGAGGCTCAAGAGCTCATAGATACGGTTTCTAGAAATCAGCATTTGTACTTAAATAGTGAGTCATCTATGACAGAAGAAGCTAAGGTAGTATCAACTGACTTTAGTCCTCAGGAACAAGTTGCTGAACTCAATCAGCAACTATCTTCTATAACAAAACAGTTAGCAGAATTTAAGGAAATGCTACAAGAAACCAAAAATGCTAATAAGGATATGGAATCACAATTGAATCAGACAAAATAGCAGTTATCAAAATAGATAACAGAAGAGTGCCAAGCAGTTCAATTAAGAAGTGGAAAAATATTAAATACCTCAACTCAAAGCAGCAGAAAGCCAAGAAAAGAAAAACTGACAGATGATGAGCAAACTGCTACCCAAAATCCCTCTGAGGACAGTAAGAGCCCAGAGAGGAATGATTCTGGCGTTCAAACGCCAGAAAAGGGTGAAAAACTGGCGTTAAACACCCAGTCCATGTCCAGTTCTGGCGTTCACACGCCAGAAAGGGGTGGGAATCTGGTGTTAAACGCCCATCCATTCCCCAATCCTGGCGTTCAAACGCCAATGAGGGATTGGACACCTGCAAGTGCTGATAATAACCCCTCTAAGAAGGCTTCTCCAACCACCTCTATTGGAAATAAACCTGCAGCAACTAAGGTTGAAGAATACAAAACAAGATGCCTTATCCTCAGAAACTCCGCCAAGCGAAATAGGATAAATAATTTGCCCTCTTTGTAGACTATCTTAGGAATCTTGAAATCAAGATTCTGTTTGCAGAGGCACTCGAGCAAATACCCTCTTATGCTAAGTTCATGAAAGAGATCTTAAGTCATAAGAAGGATTGGAGAGAAACTGAAAAAGTTTTTTTCACTGAAGAATGCAGTGCAGTCATTTTAAAGAGCTTACCAGAGAAGCTTAAGGATCCTGGGAGCTTTATGATACCGTGCGCATTAGAGGGTACTTGTACCAAGACAGCTCTATGTGATCTTGGGGCAAGTATCAACCTAATCCTTGCATCCACTATCAAAAAGTTTGGCTTGACTGAAGAGGTCAAACCAACCCAGATCTGTCTTCAACTTGCTGATGGCTCCATTAAATATCCATCAGGCATAATTGAGGACATGATTGTCACAGTTAGGCCATTTGTCTTTCCCACTGACTTTGTAGTGCTAGAGATGGAGGAGCACAAGAGTGCAACTCTCATTCTAGAAAGACCTTTCCTAGCAACTGGACGAGCCCTCATTGACGTTCAAAAAGGGGAAGTGACCCTGAGAGTCAATGAGGATGAGTTTAGACTGAATGCTGTTGAAGCAATGAAGTATCCAGACACAGCACAAGACTGCAAGAGTGTTGATATTATTGACTCCCTGGTAGAGGAGATCAATATGGTTGAGAATCTCGAATCAGAGCTAGAGGACATCTTTAAAGATGTTCAGCCTGATCTGGAGGAACCAGAGGTAACAAAAGAACATCTGAAAACTCCTCAGGAAGAGAAGAAAACTCCTAAATCTGAACTCAAACCACTACCACCATCCCTGAAATATGCATTTCTGGGAGAAGGTGAAACTTTTCCTGTAATCATAAACTCTGCTTTAGAGCCGCAGGAAGAGAAAGCACTGATTCAGGTGCTAAGGACACGCAAGACAGTTCTTGGGTGGTCCATAAGTGATCTTAAGGGAATTAGCCCAGCCAGATGCATGCACAAGATCCTATTGGAGGATAATGCTAAGCTAGTGGTTCAACCACAGAGGTGGCTAAATCCAGCCATGAAGGAGGTGGTGCAGAAAGAGGTCACTAAACTACTGGAGGTTGGGATTATTTATCCCATTTCTGATAGCTCCTGGGTGAGCCCTGTCCAAGTTGTACCAAAAAAGGGAGGTATGACAGTGGTTCATAATGAAAAAAATGAACTGGTTCCTACAAGAATAGTTACAGAATAGCGTATGTGTATTGACTACAGAAGGCTCAATACAGCCACCAGAAAGGATCATTTTCCTTTACCATTCATAGACCAGATGCTAGAAAGACTAGCAGGTCATGACTATTACTACTTTTTGGATGGCTATTCAGGGTATAACCAAATTGCAGTAGATCTTCAGGATCAAGAGAAAACAACATTCACATGTCCATCTGGAGTATTTGCCTACAGAAGGATGCCATTTGGTCTGTGCAATGCACCTGAAACCTTTCAGAGATGCATGATCGCTATCTTCTCTGATATGGTGGAAAAATTTCTGGAAGTCTTCATGGATGACTTCTCAGTATTTGGAGACTTATTCAGCTCCCGTCTTGATCATCTAGCACTTGTTCTGAAAAGGTGCCAAGAGACTAACCTGGTTTTAAACTGGGAAAAATGTCACTTTATGGTGACTGAAGGAATTGTCCTTGGGCATAAAATTTTGAACAAAGGAATAGAGGTAGATCAAGCTAAGGTAGAGGTAATTGAAAAATTACCACCACCCACTAATGTTAAGGCAATCAGAAGTTTTCTGGGACATGCAGGATTCAACAGGAGGTTTATAAAGGATTTTTCAAAAATTGCAAAACCTCTGAGTAACCTGCTAGCTGCTAATACACCATTTGTCTTTGACACAGAGTGTTTGCAGGCCTTTGAGACTCTGAAGGCTAAGTTGGTCACAGCGCCTGTCATTTCTGCACCAGACTGGACATTACCATTCGAACTAATGTGTGATGCCAGTGATCATGCTATTGGTGTAGTACTGGAATAGAGGTATAACAAGCTTCTACATGTCATTTACTATGCCAGCCGTGTTCTAAATGACGCACAGAAGAACTACACAACCACAGAAAAGGAACTGCTTGCAGTGGTTTATGCCATTGACAAGTTTTGATCCTATTTAGTAGGATCAAAAGTAATTGTGTACACTGACCATGCTGCTCTCAAATATCTACTCACAAAGCAGGATTCAAAACCCATGCTCATAAGATAGGTGTTGCTTCTACAAGAGTTTGATATAGAAATAAGAGACAGAAAAGGGATAGAGAACCAAGTGGCTGATCACCTGTCCCGGATAGAACCAGTGGCAGGAGCGTCCCTCCCTTCCACTGAGATCTCTGAAACCTTCCTTGATGAAAAACTCTTTACTATTCAGGAAGTGCCATGGTTTGCAGACATTGCAAACTATAAAGTTGTGAGATTCATACCTAAGGAGTACATCAGGCAGCAAACAAAAAATTGATCTCTGATGTAAAGTACTACTTGTAGGATGAGCCATATCTCTTTAAGAGATGTGCAGACGGAATAATCCGTAGATGCGTACCTAGAGAAGAAGCATAGAAGATCCTATGGCATTGTCATGGATCACAATATGGAGGACATTTCGAAAGTGAACGAACAGTTACAAAAGTCCTCTAATGTGGCTTCTACTAGCCTACCCTCTATAGAGACTCCCGAGAGTTTGTACGTAACTGTGACAATTGCTAGAGAGCTGGTAATCTGCCTTATGGTTATGCCATGCCTCAACAAGGGATCCTAGAGATCGAGTTGTTTGACGTATGGGGTATTGACTTCATGGGGCCTTTCCCATCATCATACTCAAACACTTATATTCTGGTGGCAGTGGACTATGTATCTAAATGGGTAGAGGCAATTGCAATACCCACCAATGATACTAAGACAGTGCTAAAATTCCTCTAGAAATATATCTTCAGTAGTTTTGGTGTCCCTAGAGTACTAATCAGTGATGGGGGCACTCATTTCTGCAATAAACAGCTTTATTCTGCTATGATCCGATATAGAATTAGCCACAAGGTAGCAACTCTATATCATCCACAGACAAATGGGTAGGCTGAAGTCTCTAATAGAGAACTAAAAAGAATCCTGGAACGGACTGTAAATGCCCGTAGAAAGGATTGGGCAAAGAGCTTGGATGATGCTCTGTGGGCATACAGAACAGCATTCAAGACTCCTATAGGAACTTCTCCATACCAGCTTGTGTATGGCAAGGCCTGTCATCTGCCCGTGGAACTAGAGCATAAGGCCTACTGGGCAACCAGATTCCTAAACCTTGATGCCAAATTAGCTAGAGAGAAAAGATTGCTCCAGCTGAATGAGCTAGAGGAATTCAGACTCAATGCTTTCGAAAATGCAAAAATTTACAAGGAGAAAGCAAAAAGGTGGCATGACAAGAAACTGTCATCCAGAGTCTTTGAGCCAGGACAGAAGGTTCTGCTATTTAATTCTAGGCTCAGACTATTCCCTGGGAAATTAAAATCCCAGTGGAGGGGACCATATGTGATTACAAGTGTGTCACCATATGGATATGTAGAGCTTCAGGATATTGACTCTGACAAAAAGTTCATTGTTAATGGACAAAGAGTCAAGCATTATCTTGAAAGCAATGTTAAGCAAGAATGCTCGAAACTGAGACTAGATTAAAGCTCAGTAAGGTCCAGCTAAAGACAATAAAGAAGCGTTTGCTGGGAGGCAACCCAGCCATTGGTAAAGTTTATTTGTTATTTTAATAATAATTATAGGAGTTTGATATAAATTATCTTCAACATTGATTCTCAATTACAGAAGTTCACAGAGTTACAGAAGGATTCAGAGCATAAAGCAGAGAAAAAAGAGCTCACTGGCACGAAAATGCCAGTAAGGGGTATTTTGGGCGTTAAACGCCAATAAAGACACCTTTCTGGGTGTTAAATGCCAGAATGGGCACCATTTTGCGCGTTTAACGCCAGTAAAGACACCTTTCTGGGTGTTAAATGCCAGAATAATGCCAGAATTGCAGCATCCTGGGCATTTAGAAAAACGCCTAGTGATAAAGGCTTTCTGGCATTTAACGCCAGCCAGGATACCTGGCTGGGCGTTAAATTCCCAATAGAAGCAGTAAATGGGCGTTAAATGCCAGAATGGATGCCATTCTGGGCGTTTAACGCCAGGAATGTGGAGGAGAGGAAGTTTTGTTTCCAATTCAAATTTTTTTCACATTTTCATGTTCCCACCCACAATTTCTTGCATAAACATGTTACAAATTCTCATCTTTCAATTTCAATTTCAAAAAATTTTTTTTTAATCCTAAAAATCTTTTTTAAATCTTCTTCAACTTCTTTTCCAATCTTTTTCAAAACTCATCTATCTTTTTAATTTCTTTTCAAATCTTTTTCAACTCATCATACTATCTTTTCAAATTTAAATTTATCTTTTTCAAATCTCTCTCCTATCTTTTCATTTTTAAAATTGCATCTTTTTTATATCATATTTATTTAGTTAATCCTCAGACAAAGGTGGGTAGAAACATGGTTCAGAAATTCTACTCAAATCTGTGGCAAACAGATAAGCAGAGAATGATTGGAACCGCCTTCTACACCTTTCGAACTATGGTCAGAGGGAAGATTATCTACTTTCACCTGGACAAAATAAGAGAGGTCTTCAAGCTGCCTCAACTACAAGATGATCCAGAATCCTTTAACAGGAGAATGGTGAGATTAAATAAGCACTTGAACCAAGTTCTAGAGGATATATGCATCCCTGGAGCCAAGTGGATAACCAACACAAAGGGTGTCCCAACTTAACTCAAGAGAAGAGACCTCAAACCAGTCGCTAGAGGTTGGCTGGACTTTATTGGGCGCTCTATACTGCCCACCAGCAACCGTTCTGAAGTCACTGTCAAAAGAGCAGTGATGATCTATTGCATTATGCTGGGAAACGAAGTGAAGATTCATCATCTGATTTCTTGTGATCTTTACACAATTGCAAACAAGAACTCCACTGACGCCAAATTGGCTTACCCAAGCTTAATCTCTCTGCTATGTAAAGATGATGAGGGTAAAGATGGGAGTGGATGAATATATCTTAGTCGAGTACCCAATCACCAAAAAGTCAATGGAAGGACAACGAGTGCAAGATAACTCCATCAAGAGGAGGGCGTAGGAGTTCCTCCCAGAAATTCCTCAGATTGACTACTGGACCCGCCTAGAAGCATCTGTCATCAAGCTGTAAGAAGCTATGGATCAACTAAAAGAAGAACAGCAAAATCAAAATAGCATGCTCTGCAAATTGCTTAAGGAACAAGAGAAGCAAGGGCGTGAGCTACAGGAGCTAAAGCGCCAGAAGCTGTCTGTTGAAGGGTCAGACAGTCCACAGACTGAAGGCACATCCATCTCCCAAAATAAAGGTTGTTGAGTCCTAACTCTGTGATAACTTTTATTATTAGGAACCTATTTTAAGAATTATATGAGCATTAATATTAATAGCATTTATTTTTAATTTTCGGATTGCATGAGTAGTATTTTATTTTTATTTCCCAATATAGCTATAATTTACTCTTCTTATCATCATTAAACATAAATAAAATAGTAGATTTTGTTTAGAAGAGCAAGGGTGCAAATATCTCAAGTATAAAATAAGAAAAATTTAAATTATTTATATGTGGTGGCATTACTTTAGCTTTCTGAATGAATGCTTGAACAGTGCATATTTTTTGATAGTGGAGTTTATGAATGTTAAAATTTGTTGGCTCTTGAAAGAATGATGGAAAAAGAGAAATGTTATTGATGATCTGAAAAATCATAAAATTGTATCTTGAAGCAAGAAAAAGTAGTGAAAAATACAAAGCTTGCCAAAAAAAAAAGAAAAAAAGTGAAAAAATAAAGAAAGAAAAAGAAAAAGCAAGCAGAAAAAGCCAATAGCCCTTTAAACCAAAAGGCAAGGGTAAAAAGGATCCAAGGCTTTGAGCATTAATGGATAGGAGAGTCCAAATGAATAAAATCCTGGCCTAAGCGGCTGAATCAAGCTGTCCCTAACCATGTACTTGTGGCATGCAGGTCCAAGTGAGAAACTTGAGACTGAGTGGTTAAAGTCGTGATCCAAGACAAAAAGAGTGTGCTTAAGAACTCTGGACACCTCTAATTGGGGACTTTAGCAAAGCTGAGTCACAATCTGAAAAGGTTCACCCAGTTATGTGTCTATGGTATTTATGTATCCGGTGGTAATACTGGAAAACAAAGTGCTTAAGGCCACGACCAAGACTCATAAAGTAACTGTGTTCAAGAATCAACATACTAAACTAGGAGAATCAATAACATTATCTGAATTCTAAATTCCTATAGATGCCAATCACTCTGGATTTCAAAGGATAAAGTGAGATGCCAAAACTATTCAAAGCCAAAAAGCTACAAGCCCCGCGCATCTAATTTGAAATTGAGCTTCATTAAAGACTCTGAAATTTTATTGTACCATAATCTTCTTTTCATCCTATTTTATTTGTCTAGTTGCTTGGGGACAGCAACAGTTTAAGTTTGGTGTTGTGATGAGCGGATATTTTATACGCTTTTTGGTGGTATTTTCATATAGTTTTTAGCATGTTTTATTCACTTTTTATTATGTTTTTATTAGTTTTTATGAAAAAATTACATTTTTGGACTTTACTATGAGTTTGTGTGTTTTTTTGTGATTTCAGGTATTTTCTGACTGAAATTGAGGGACCTGAGCAAAAATCTGATTCAGAGGCTGAAAAAGGACTACATATGCTTTTGGATTCTGACCTCCCAAACTTCTGAATGGATTTTCTAGAGCTACAAAAGCCCAATTGATGCGCTCTCAATTGCGTTGGAAATTAGACATCCTGGGCTTTCCAGCAATATATAATAGTCCATACTTTGTCTGAGTTTTGATGACACAAACTGGTGTTTAACGCCAACTTTCTACCCTATTCTGGCGTTAAACGCCAGAACTGGGCTAAAAGCTGGAGTTAAACGCCCAAACTGGCACAAAAGCTGGAGTTAAACACCAGGAATAGCCTATAGACGTGAAAGCTTCATTGCTCAGCCCGAACACACACCAAGTAGGCCCCGGAAGTGGATTTCTGCACTATCTATCTTAGCTTACTGATATTCTGTAAACCTAGGTTACTAGTTTAGTATAAAAACTACTTTTAGAGATTCATTTGGTACCTCATGACATTTTACATCTGAATTTGTATCTTCTATGGCATGAGTCTCTAACCCCATGGTTGGGGGTGAGGAGCTCTGCTGTGTCTCGATGGATTAATGAAATTATTTCCGTTTTCTATTCAATCACGCTTGTTTCTATTCTAAGATATTCATTCACACTTCAACATGATGAATGTGATGATCCGTGACACTCATCACCATTCTCATCCTATGAACGCGTGCCTAACAACCACTTCTGTTCTACCTTAGATTGAATGTATATCTCTTGGGTTCCTGGTTCACGTGTTCGACTGCCTTTCCTAACAACAGAGCATTCAAATCCGTGAGATCAGAGTCTTCATGGTATAAGCTAGAAATTGGCAGCATTCTTGAGATTCGAAAAGTATAAACCTTGTCTGTGGTATTCTGAGTAGGATCCAGGAAGGGATGACTGTGACGAACTTCAAATTCATGAATGCTGGGCGCAGTGATAGTGTGCAAAAGGATCAATGGATCCTATTCTAACAATAGTGAGAACCGACAGATGATTAGCCATGTACATGGACCCTTTTTACTGAGAGGACGGCTGGTAGCCATTGACAACGGTGATCTACCAACATACAGCTTGCCATGGAAGGAGACCTGTGTGCGCAAAGAAGAAGACAGTAGGAAAGCAGAGATTCAGAAGACAGAGCATCTCCAAAACCTCAACCTGTTCTCCATTACTGCATAACAAGTATCAATTAATCCATGTTCTTTTACTTATTCCAATCAAAACTGAGAATTATTGTTGCTATCCTGACTAAGAATTACAAGATAACCATAGCTTGCTTCAAGCCGACAATCTCCGTGGGATCGACCCTTACTCACATAAGGTATTACTTGGATGACCCAGTGCACTTGCTGGTTAGTTGTTGATAAACCATATCTTTTTCATAAATCTTATCTTATCTTTTTCAAAATCTTATCTTATCCTTTTTCAAAAATCATATCTTTTTTTCAAAATATTTTCTTTTGGTTAGTTTTTGTGTCTAATTTTCTCCTACTACTATGAACTCTCACCCCTTTGGCTATGAGTCTGGTTACAACTATGTTGCAGGAAGAGGAAGCTATAACAGGAATATGCATCAAGGTCAAAGCAATCAAAGATGGACGAAGCCAAGAGGATCTGATCAACCCTTTAGGCAACAACACCTTCCAAGATATCATGGACGAAGACCATTCTACAATGCATACCAAGATGATAGATATGGTGGACCCCCTTGTAGTTACCAACAAGCCCCACCCTATGCTTATGAACCACCTCCACAACATACCTTTGAACCACCATTCACCTCCATATGACCCTAACCCATATCCACACCAATTCCAATCCAATTACTCCCGAGAACCACCACTTCCCTATACACCATATCCATATCCATCGACCCAAGAATCACAGGCTCGCCTCAAGGAAATAGTAGATCAATTTCATGCAACCCTTCATCAACTGGAGCAAGCAATAAATCAATTACCTTCCAGATGTTTGGACACTCAAGGAACTCCCATGGCTTCATGTGGAGAATCTAATGAAGAATGTAGCATGAAGGAGATACTAGAAACTCCAGTGGACAGTAAGGATCATGACTTTGTACTGGAACAAGTGGAGGAAGCCGGAATTATTGAAGAAGAAGAAGTGGTCGAAGACTTAGGAGATGCTGAGCCTCCATTGGAAAGTCCATTCATAGAGCCTCCTTCCAAGGTGTGATGTTGATGTTGAGGAGGGTGTACATCCTCCAAGGCATATCATGGTTGAAGACTTTGAAGGGGATAATCAAGAGATGGATTCAATCATTGATGAATTCTTATCTACATTTGAATCCTCTTCCATTGGACTTGATATGGATTTTAAAGAAGAAGAAGCACAACCTCTCATGCCCTTGGTGAGCAATGAAGAAGAGATCAAATTAGAAGAAAGCTACTAAGAGGAATAGGTTGATGTTGAAGAAGCTTGCAAGGAGGTGGAAATTGTCAAAGAGGAGCCCAAGGGAATGGAGCTGGAAATCACCTTGCCAAAGTTGTTGGAGACCTCTCCCCCAAAGCCATCGCCGTCCATTCCTTTATTTAAGTGGGTAAATCTCTCATCTCTAAGCTTAATTAGCTCACTTGAATATGCTTTACTTGAGACAGATGGTCAACTTAGAGCCCTTTGTGGCATTAAGCGTAAGAGGGAGATGGTCAGTGGTAGAAGTTGTCAAGCAAGGTTCAACATGGTTGTGTGCTCAAAGTTTAATGCAAGGGTTGGTGTAAAGCTCAACTGAATGGGTCCAGGAAGTTGTTTGGCCGCTTTAGTGAGAATTCAGATTGCTTGCTACCCGGATGGAATCATAATGATCAACAAGAAGACGGGTGCAAAAGTAAGGTTTGGGATCCCGGAATTCAGTCTCGCAATCAATCCTCTTGGGGCCTTGTCACTTGCTTTAACTTTCTTGAAGGCTTTCTGCACCTAGTTTGGGATCCCAGAGGCTACTGGAATTCCAAACATTGGTGGAGATTTTTGGATGAATTCAAGCACAAGCCACCATAACAAGGAGCTCACCAAATGTCCAGCTTAAGGACTTTAACTAAAAGTGCTAGGTGGGAGACAACCCACCATGGTATGATCGTCCTTTTTTCAGTTTTAATTCTAGTATGTTTTGTTTGTTTTTGAGTTTTGATTGGACCTGTAATCATGCATAACATTCATATTACATTGCATTCTGCATACTGCATTATTCTAAAAAAAAGAAATCGCACGCGACGCGACAACATCGCCGACACGTCCGCGTCACTAGTGCATTGGGAAGAAAAGAAAATTGAACAGAGAGTCAGGCGACAGTGTGGTTGGAGGCGTGCTTTTGGCACAAATTGATCCACGTGACAGCGTCACTGACGCGTCTACAACATGTGCGAAATAGCCTCCCCACGCTCCGCGTCATCCACGCAAATGCGTGGCTCTGTAAAATCGACGTAATAAGGTGTATGGCAGAAAGTTATGATGGAGTGGGGCTGGAACGGTGCTAGAAGCACAAGCCTTACAATGCAAACGCGTGCCCCACACGTCTGCGTCATTTTCAAAATATGGCCATTCACGTGATCGCGTCACCCACGCGAACGCGTCACCCATATTTTTGGCAAAATGCATTTAAAACAGAGCGTTGCGCGAATGCGAGGCTGCACTCGCACCAATCGCACAAATCAGGCCACGCGATCGCGTGACCCACGCATCCGGGTCACCTGGTAATTATCACACACCACGCGATCGCGTGACCCACGCGTTCGCGTCACATGCGACGCACAGCTTCTCCAGCTCAGCGCTAATTATCTTATGTTTTCTTTTCTAATCCTAATTTCTTTTATCTTTTCTTCCTTCTTCTTCCTTTTCTTACTTTCTTCTTCTCATCCCTCTTCAATTCCATTCTATTTCATTTAATTTATTTGCATACTTTCATTCATTGCATTATTTTAATTGGTGTTAGAAATTTATTTGGGTCATTATTTTCTATATTTTGCTTGTGGATTATTAAAAGGAATTGTTTGACAATTATATATTACTTTTTAACGGGTTGCTTGAATGTTCAATTTAATACATTCAATAACTTATTTACCATGCATACTATGTGTTTGTGAAAAAGCCAGTATGGCATCATGCACTACTTTTATGTTATCCTACTACTTTAAGGCCTATTTTTCACAAAACTCCTTTTATATTTTATTAATTAAAATATAATTGTCAATACAAACAGATTGTTCATTTGAAAGAAAAAAAATCAAATTAGGCATTTAATGCTTGATCTATGCTACTCATGCCTTTTGCCAGCATGCCAATAAACATCTTGCATTTAATTGTCATTACATGCACTTGCTATATTTCCATTGATGAACTTTTCACATGTAGTCATGACCATGTGTTAACGACATCCTTCTTTACCGTGCATCGATTATCACCTATACCATCCTCTTCCTTGCTCGAACCCCTATCTTTACATGTTACTTTCTTTTTCCCTTTTCAGGATGGCCACCAAGTAAGGTAAAGAGAAAGCTACTCCCAAACCACCGGCAAGGAAAGGAACAAAAAGAGCGCTAGCTGCGGAGCTACCCATCCACTTGTACATCTTAGCATGCACCGAGGACGGTGCAATCTTTAAGTGTGGGGAGGTCGATACCGATCTCCGTGGGTTAGTTACTTCTTTTTTTTTTCAACACCAATGTTAATTTGTTAGTTGTTGCATTTGCATGTTTCATTGCATGTTTGTTTGATTTTATGCATTTAGTTACTACTTGGTTGAAAAATAATAAGTTTCTTTCTAGGACCCTATTTTTGAAAAATTTCACTAATTTAAATTAAAAATTAAAATTTTCTATGTGTTAAATTTGTTTGAAGTTGTATTTGGAACATGGTTTTTGAGCCAAAGAACACACAACCTGTGAGATTTTGAGCTTATTTATATGGTTACATTATTTAACCATGATATTTTATTCTTGTGTATATTCCATTCTATATGTCCATTATTTAGTGTATTTACATGCTTGCATATGATTGAGGCCATTACTTGTTTTTGCTTACTTATCCCAAATAGCCTACCCTTTCAATCACCTTTGTTAGCCCCCTTGAGCCTTTTTATCCCTTCTTCTGTTTTATAACCACATTACTAGCCTTAAGCAGAAAAACAAAATAAAAATCCCAAGTTGAATCTTTGGTTAGCTTAAGATAGATACTGTGTATAAATTAAGTATGGGGAATTTTATGGGAACATGGGATGATAAAAAAGGGAACTAAATTGAATAAGTTATCTCAAAAAATTTGGGAAGCATGCTCATGTGAAATCAAAATAAATTAAGTTACCATGTGCATAAAAAAAATTAAGTAATTAAATAAGGGGATACAAAAATTTCCCCAATGCAAAATAAAAAGAATCAATGCACATGGGATAAAATTCAAAAATAAATTGGGTGCATGAGCATGCAATACAAAAGTGGAAAAATTTGGGTAACTAGGTAAAGAACTTTGAAATTATATAAAGTGTGTATGTTAGGTGTGATCTTAGACTAATCAAGGATTCACTTTGTTAGCTCACTTAGCCTTATATATACATCCTTACTGGTGGACGAAATTGTGATTCATACTTAAATTGTTGTTTGAAATTCATTCCTCGGTAATGGCTCCAAAAACTTGGTGCTCAATACCATGGTCTAAAAAAAATTTCACAACTTCGCTCAACTAACCAGCAAGTGCACTGGGTCGTCCAAGTAATAAACCTTACGTGAGTAAGGGTCGATCCCACGGAGATTGTTGGTATGAAGCAAGCTATGGTCATCTTGTAAATCTCAGTCAGGCGGATAATAAATGGTTATGGAGTTTTTGAATAATAATAATAAGAATAAATAAACAGAAAATAAATATAAAAATACTTATGTAAATCATCGATGAAAATTTTAGATAGGCGTATGAAGATGCTGTGCTCCTTCTGAATCTCTGCTTTCCTACTGTGTTCATCCAATCCTTCTTACTCCTGTCCATGGCAAGCTGTATGTAGGGTATCACCGTTGTCAATGGCTACATCCCATCCTCTCAGTGAAAATGGTCCAAATGCTCT
>NC_029780.3:89591272-89596895 GCF_000817695.3 Arachis duranensis
AATCCATTGATTCTTTTGCGTTTGTCATCACGCCCAACAATCGTGAGTTTGAAGCTCGTCACAGTCATTCAATCCCGGAATCCTACTCAGAATACCACAGACAAGGTTTAGACTTTCTGGATTCTCATTAATGCCACCATCAATTCTAGCTTATACCACGAAGAATCTGATTAAGGAATCCAAGAGATATGTGCCCGGTCTAAGGTAGAATGGAAGTGGTTGTCAGTCACGCGTTTATAGGAGAGAATGATGATGAGTGTCACGAATCATCACATTCATCATGTTGAAGTGCAACGAATATCTTAGAACAGGAATAAACTGAATTTAATAGAAAATAGTAGTAATTTCATTAAAACTTGAGGTACAGCAGAGCTCCACACCCTTAATCTATGGTGTGTAGAAACTCCACCGTTGAAAATACATAAGTGATGGTGGTTCAGGCATGGCCGAATGGCCAGCCCCCATAAACGTGATCAATAGCCTCCTAAGATGAATAATAGAATAAAACTGAGACCAAAGATGTAATGTGGTCAAAAAGACCGAATGGTCAAAGACGTCTAATACAATAGTAAAAGTGTCCTATTTATACTAGACTAGCTACTAGGGTTTACAGAAGTAAGTAATTGATGCAGAAATCTACTTTCGGGGCCCACTTGGTGTGTGCTTGGGTTGAGCTCGAGCTTTACACGTGCAGAGGCTTCTTTTGGAGTTGAACGCCATGTTGTATCGTGTTTTTAGCATTCAACTCTGGTTCATGACGTTTTTTTGGCGTTTGACTCCAGAATGCAGCATGGAAATGGCGTTGAGCGCCAGTTTACACCGTCTAATCACGAGTAAATTATGGACTATTATATATTTCTGGAAAGCTCTGGATGTCTACTTTTCAACGCCAGAAAATCCATTTCGAGTGCAGGGAGGTCAGAGTCCAACAGCATCAGCAGTCCTTTGTTAACCTTTTATCAGAGTTTTGCTCAGGTCCCTCAATGTCAGGCAGAAAATACCTGAAATCACAGAAAAACACACAAACTCATAGTAAAGTCCAGAAATGTGAATTTAGCATAAAAACTAATGAAAACATCCCTAAAAGTAGCTAGATTATACTAAAAATATCTAAAAATAATGCCAAAAAGCGTATAAATTATCCGCTCATCACGACACCAAACTTAAATTGTTGCTTGTCCCCAAGCAACTGGAAATCAATTAGGATAAAAAGAAGAGAATATACTATAAATTCTAGAATATCAATGAATATTAGTCCTAATTAGATGAGCGGGACTTGTAGCTTTTTTGTTTCTGAACAGTTTTGGCATCTCACTTTTTCCTTTGAAGTTTAGAATGATTAGCATCTCTAGGAACTTAGAATTTCAGATAGTGTTATTGATTCTCCTAGTTAAGTTTGTTGATTCTTGAACACAGCTACTTTTATGAGTCTTGGCCGTGGCCCTAAGCACTTTTTTTTCCAGTATTACCACCAGATAAATAAATGGCATAGACACATAGCTGGGTGAACCTTTTCAGATTGTGACTCAGCTTTGCTAAAGTCCCCAGTTAGAGGTGTCCAGAGTTCTTAAGCACACTCTTTTTGCTTTGGATCACGACTTTAACCACTCAGTCTCAAGCTTTTCACTTGGACCTGCATGCCACAGGCACATGGTTAGGGACAGCTTGATTTAGTCGCTTAGGCCTGTATTTTATTTCCTTGGGTCCTCCTATCCATTGATGCTCAAAGCCTTGGATCCTTTTTACCCTTGCCTTTTGGTATTAAGGGCTATTGGCTTTTTCTGCTTGCTTTTTCTTTTTCTTTTATATTTTTTTCGCAAGCTTTTCTTTTTCTTTCTATTATTATTTTTTTTGCCATTTTTTTCGCAAGATTTTGCTTTTTCATTGCTTTTTCTTGCTTCAAGAATCAATTTTCATGATTTTTCAGATTGTCAATAACATTCTCTTTGTTCATCATTCTTTCAAGAGCCAACAATTTTAACATTCATAAACAACAAGATCAAAATATACACTGTTTCAGAAAACAAAAAGTATTGTCACCACATCAATATAATTAAACTAAATTCAAGGATAATTTCGAAATTCATGTACTTCTTGTTCTTTTGAATTAGAAACATTTTTCATTTAAGAGAGGTGAAGGATTTATGGAATTATTTATGGCCTTAAGACATAGTTACTCAATACTAATGATCATGAGGTAGAGACACAAAACATAAACACACATATAGCATAAAAATCGAAAAAACAGAAAAAATAACAAGGAATGAGTCCACCTTAGTGATGGTGGCGCTTTCTTCTTGAAGAACCAATGTTGTCCTTGAGTTCTTCTATGTCTCTTCCTTGCCTTTGTTGCTCCTCCCTCATGGCTTTTTGATCTTCTCTAATTTCATGGAGAATGATGGAGTGCTCTTGATGTTCCACTCTTAATTGATCCATATTGCAACTCAAATCTTCTAGAGAAGTGTTGAGTTGTTCCCAATAGTTGTTGGAAGGAAAGTGCATCCCTTGAGGCATCTCCGGGATTTCTTGGCGATGAGCTTCTTCATGCGTCTCTGGTGTTCCATGAGTGGGCTCTCTTGTTTGCTCCATCCTTTTCTTAGTGATGGGCTTGTCCTCCTCAATAGAGATGTCTCCTTCTATGATAACTCCAGCTGAGTAACATAGATGGCAAATAAGATAAGGAAAAGCTCGCCTTGCCAAGGTAGAGGGCTTTTCGGCTATTTTGTAGAATTTCAAGGGAGATGACTTCATGAATTTCTACTTCCTCTCCAATCATGATGTTATGAATCATGATGGCCCGATCCACAGTAACTTCGGATCGGTTGCTAGTGGGGATGATGGAGCGTTGGATGAACTCCAACCATCCTCTAGCCACAGGCTTAAGGTCCAGCCTTCTTAATTGAATCGGCTTGCCTTTGGAGTCTCTTTTCCATTGAGCTCCTTCCACACATATGTCCATAAGGACTTAGTCCAACCTTTGATTAAAATTGACCCTTCTTGTGTAGGGGCATGCATTTTCTTGCATTGTAGGCAAGTCGAACGCCAACATCACATTTTCCGGACTAAAATCTAAGTATTTCCCCCAAACCATTGTAAGATAGTTCTTTGGATTCGGGTTCATACTTTGATCATGGTTCCTAGTGATCCATGCATTGGCATAGAACTCTTAAACCATTAAGATTCCGACTAGTTGAATGGGGTTGGTCAGAACTTCCCAACCTCTTCTTTGGATCTCATGTCGGATCTTCGGATACTCATTTTTCTTGAGCTTGAAAGGGACCTCAGGGATCACCTTCTTCTTGGCCACAACATCATAGAAGTGGTCTTTATGGGCTTTGGAGATGAATCTCTCTATCTCCCATGACTCGGAGGTGGAAGCTTTTGTCTTCCCTTTCCCTTTTCTAGAGGTTTCTCCGGTCTTAGGTGCCATAGGTGGTTATAGAAAAACAAAAAGCTATGCTTTTACCACACCAAACTTATAATATTGCTCGCCCTCGAGCAAAAGAAGAAAGAAAAGAAGAAGAAAAAGAGAAAATATGGAGGAGAGTGGGGGAAGGATGTGTTTTGGCCAAGGAAAAGAAGAGAGGGTTGTGATGTGTGAAAATGAAGAGGGATGGAGGGGTATTTATAGTGAGAGGAGAAAGAGTAGGTTCGGCTATTTAGGGTAGGTTTGGGTGGGAAAGAAATTTTGAATTTTGAAGGTAGGTGGGGTTTATGGAAAAGAGTGGATGGATGTGAGTGGTGAAGGTGGGTAATTGGTAAGAGAAATTGAGGTGATTGGTGAAGGGTTTTTGGGGAAGAGTGTTTATGGGGAAGAGAGTATATGGGGAAGAGAGGATGAATGTGAAGAAGAGGAGAGAAGGTTAGTTGAGGTAGGTGGGGATCCTGTGGGGTCCACAGATCCTGGGATGATCCTGTGGGGTCCACAAATCCTGAGGTGTCAAGGATTTACATCCCTGCACCAATTAGGCATATAAAACGCCTTTGGATACAATTCTGGCGTTTAAACACCGAAGTGATGCTTATGTTGGGCGTTCAACGCCCAATTACAGCATGTTTCTGGCGTTGAACGCCAGTTCCATGCTTGTTTCTGGCGTTCAGCGCCAGCTCTCCTCATGGTATATTCCTGGCATTCAAACGTTAGGATGCTGCTTGTTTCTGGTGTTCAACGCCAGATCCATGCTCTGTTCTGGCGTTGAACGCCAGCCAGATGCTCCTTACTGGTGTTTGAACGCTAGTAAGTCCTTCCTCTAGGGTGTGATTTGTCTTCTGCTGTTTTTGATTCTGTTTTTAATTTTAGTATTTTTTTCATGACTCCACATGATCTTGAACCTAATAAAACATAAAAGAACAATAAAAATAAAATAAAATTTGATAAATAAAAATTGGGTTGCCTCCCAATAAGTGCTTTTTTAATGTCACTAGCTTGACAGTGGGCTCTCATGGAGCCTCACAGGTGATCAGGTCAATGTTGTAGACTTCCAACACCAAACTTAGAGTTTGGATGTGGGGATTCAACACCAAACTTAGAGTTTGGCTGTGGCATCCCAACACCGAACTTAGAGCTTGATTGTGGGGGCTTTGTTTGACTCTGTACTAAGAGAAGCTTTTCATGCTTCCTCTCCATGGTTGCAGAAGAATATCCTTGAGCTTTAAACACAAGGTAGTCCCTATTTAATTGAAGGACTAGTTCTCCTCTGTCAACATCAATCACAGCTCCTGCTGTGGCTAGGAAGGGTCTTCCAAGGATGATGCATTCATCCTCCTCCTTCCTAGTGTCTAAGATTATGAAATCAGCAGGGATGTAAAGGCCTTTAACCTTCACTAACACGTCCTCTACTAATCCATAAGCTTGTCTTACTGACTTGTCTGCTATTTGTAATGAGAATATGGCAGGTTGTACCTCAGTGATCCCCAGCTTCTCTATTACAGAGAGGGCATAAGATTTATACCTGACCCCAGGTCACATAGAGCTTTTTCAAAGATCATGGTGCCTACGGTGTAGGGTAATACGAATTTTCCAGGATCTTGTCTCTTTTGAGGTAAAGTTTGCTGAACCCATGTATCTAGTTCATTAATGAGCAAGGGAGGTTCACCTTCCCAGGTCTCATTACCAAATAACTTGGCATTCAATTTTATGATAGCTCCTAAATATTGAGAAACTTGCTCTCCTTCATCCTCTTCAAAGGAAGAATAGTCTTCAGAGCTCATGAATGTCAGAAGGAGGTTTAATGGAATCTCTATGGTCTCTATATGAGCCTCAGATTCCTTTGGGTCCTCAATAGGGAACTACTTCTTGCTTGAGAGATGTCCCATGAGGTATTCCTCATTGGGATTCACGTCCTCTCCTTCCTCCCTAGGTTCGGCCATATTGATTATATCAATGGCCTTGCACTCTCTTTTTGGATTTTCTTCAGTATTGCTTGGCAGAGTACTAAGAGGAGTTTCAGTTACTTTCTTACTCAACTGGCCCACTTGTGCTTCCAAATTTCTGATGGAGGACCTCGTCTCACTCATAAAACTTAAAGTGGCCTTAGACAGATCAGAGACTAAATTTGCTAAGTTAGAGGTACTCTGCTCAGAATTCTCTGTCTGTTGCTGAGAAGATGATGGATAAGGCTTG
>NC_029780.3:89596937-89598004 GCF_000817695.3 Arachis duranensis
TTGATCCTTCCATGAGAAATTTGGATGATTTCTCCATGATGAATTATAGGTGTTTCCATAAGGTTCACCCATGTAATTTACCTCTACCATTGTAGGGTTCTCAGGATCATAAGCTTCTACTTCAGAAGATGCCTGTTTAGTAGTGTTGGATGCATTTTGCCATCCATTCAAACTTTGAGAAATCATGTTGACTTGCTGAGTCAACATTTTGTTCTGAGCCAATATGGCATTCAGAGTATTAATTTCAACTCCTTTCCTTTGAGGCGTCCCATTATTCACGGAATTCCTCTCAGAAGTGTACATGAACTGGTTATTTGCAACCATGTCAATAAGTTCTTGAGCTTCTGCAGGTGTTTTCTTTAGGTGAATGGATCCACCTGCAGAATGGTCCAGTGATACCTTAGAGAACTCAAATAGACCATAATAGAATATATTTATCATGGTCTATTCTGAAAACATGTCAGAAGAACATCTTTTGGTCATCTGCTTGTATCTTTCCCAAGCTTCATAGAGGGATTCACCATCTTTTTGTTTGAAGGTCTGAACATCCACTCTAAGCTTGCTCAGCTTTTGAGGAGGAAAGAATTTAGCCAAAAAGGCCGTGACCAGCTTATCCTAGGTGTCTGGTGCACGAAATTGCAATCACACTTTTGCAACTCCGCACAACTAATCAGCAAGTGCACTGGGTCGTCCAAGTAATACCTTGCGTGAGCAAGGGTCGATCCCACGGAGATTGTCGGCTTGAAGCAAGCTATGGTTATCTTGTAAATCTTAGTCAGGATATCAGAAATTATCAAGATTGATTGTGAAAAACAAAAGAACATGAAATGATTACTTATTTTGCAGTAATGGAGAATAGGTTGAGGTTTTGGAGATGCTCTGTCTTCTGAACCTCTGCTTTCCTACTGTCTTCTTCTTCAAACACGCAAGGCTCCTTCCATGGCAAGCTGTATGTAGGGTTTCACCGTTGTCAATGGCTACCTCCCATCCTCTCAGTGAAAACGATTGCATATGCTCACAGCACGCGGAATTCATCTGTCGGTTCTCAATCAGGCCGGAATAGAATC
>NC_029780.3:89598171-89598635 GCF_000817695.3 Arachis duranensis
TAATGAAGCATTTTCGTGTAGAGACCTTTTCTGGAGTTAAACGCCAGCTTTTATGCCAGTTTGGGCGTTTAACTCCAAGTTTTATGCCAGTTCCAGCGTTAAACGCTGGAATTTCTGAGGCTGTTTTGCCACGCCGGTTTGGGCCATCAAATCTTGGGTAAAGTATGAACTATCATATATTTCTGGAAAGCCCAGGATGTCTACTTTCCAACGCCGTTGAGAGCGCGCCAATTGGGCTTCTGTAGCTCCAGAAAATTTACTTCGAGTGCAAGGAGGTCAGAATCCAATAGCATCTGCAATCCTTTTCAGACTCTGAATCAGATTTTTGCTCAGAACCCTCAATTTCAGCCAGAAAATACCTGAAATCATAGAAAAACACACAAACTCATAGTAAAGTCCAGAAAAGTGAATTTTATCTAAAAACTAATAAAAATATACTAAAAACTAACTAAATCATACTAAAA
>NC_029780.3:89598822-89599468 GCF_000817695.3 Arachis duranensis
TAGACTCCAAAATATCAAGGAAACTTAGCTCCAATTAGATGAGCGGGACTAGTAGCTTTTTGCCTCCGAACAGTTTTGGCATCTCACTCTATCACTTGAAGTTCAGAATGATTGGCATCTATAAGAACTCAGAACTCAGATAGTGTTATTGATTCTCCTAGTTAAGCATAATGATTCTTGAACATAGCTAGTGTATGAGTCTTGGCTGTGGCCCAAAGCACTCTGTTTTCCAGTATTACCACCGGATACATACATGCCACAGACACATAATTGGGTGAACTTTTTCAGATTGTGACCCAGCTTTGCTAGAGTCCCCAATTAGAGGTGTCCAGGGTTCTTAAGCACACTCTTTTTGCCTTGGATCACAACTTTATTTCTTTCTTTTTCTTTCTCTTTCTTTCTTTTTTTTTTCAATTTTTTTTTGTATCCACTGCTTTTTCTTGCTTCAAGAATCAATTAGATGATTTTTTGGATCCTCAATAACAGTTCTCTTTTTCCTCATTCTTTCAAGAGCCAACAATTTTTAACATTGTCAAAACAACAAATTCAAAAGACATATGCACTATTCAAGCATTCATTCGGAAAACAAAAAGTATTGTCACCACATCAAACTAATTCAACTGGTTTCAAGGATAAATTTGAAATC
>NC_029780.3:89600552-89600938 GCF_000817695.3 Arachis duranensis
TTCCCAACACCAAACTTAGAGTTTGACTGTGGGGGCTCTGTTTGACTCTGTTTTGAGAGAAGCTCTTCATGCTTCCTCTCCATGGTTACAGAAGGAGAACCTTGAGTCTTATAGTTTGCACTGTCTGCAAGCCACAGAGTTTCCTGAATAGCAAACAATTGCTCATCCGGAAAGGTTTCAGAGATCTCAGTAGGAAGGAGGGATGCTCCTGCTACTGGTTCTATCCTTGACAGGTGATCAGCTACTTGATTCTCTGTCCCTTTTCTGTCTCTTATTTCTATATCAAACTCTTGCAGAAGCAACACTGGTGGACGAAATTGTGATCACTTGTTATGTATTTATAAAGGATGTATACTCTGAGGGCATTGTTTATTTTCTTCACAATC
>NC_029780.3:89607760-89609147 GCF_000817695.3 Arachis duranensis
ATGGAGATGCTTCTTCCATCAAATTTGGATGTTGGCTTTGTGAAGTCACCAAGCATTCTCCTTGCATTATTATTATTATTATTTTCGGCCATCTCCTTCTCTTGTTCGAAAATTTCTGAAAGGTTATTTCTGGATTGTTGTAATTTAGCTTCTCTTAATTTTCTCTTCAGAGTCCTTTCAGGTTCTGGATCAGCTTCAACAAGAGTGCCCTTTTCCTTGTTCCTGCTCATAAGAAAGAGAAGAGAACAAGAAAAGAAAAAAAAAGGAATCCTCTATGTCACAGTATAGAGATTCCCTCAGGTTAGTAGAAGAAGAAAGAGGTAGAAGAATGAAGAAGGATGAAGAAGAATTCGGATGAAGAGAGGTGAAGAGAAGTGTTAGTAATTGAATAATTAAATAGAAGAAGATAAGAAAAGAAGATTTTCGAAAATAATTTTGAAAAAGAGGTTAGTAATTTTCGAAAATTAAAGATAAGATGAGATTAAAATTAAAATTTAAAACAAAAAGGATTTTTGAAAAAGAGAGGGAGAATTTTCGAAAATTAGAGAGGGAAAAGTAGTTAGGTGGTTTTGAAAAAGATAAGAAACAAACAAAAAGTTAGTTAGTTGATTGAAAAGGATTTGAATTCAAATTTTGAAGAAAAAGATAAGAAGATAAGAAAAAGATAAGATATTTTGAAATTAAATTTTGAAAGAGATAAAATTTTTGAAAAAAGATAAGATAAAAGATAAAAAGATATATTTGAAAAAGATATTTGAAAAAAAAGATTTAATTTTTAAAAAATTACTTAACTAGCAAGAAACTACAAGATAAGATTCTAGAATTTAAAGATTGAACCTTTCTTAACAAGAAAGTAACAAACTTCAAATTTTTGAACCAATCACATTAATTGTTAGCTAATTTTTCGAAAATTGGATAAAAAGATAAGAAAAAGATTTTGAAAATATTTTGAAAAATTATTTTTGAAATTTTCGAAAATAAAATAATAAAAAAAAAATGAAAAAGATATGATTTTTGAAAAAGATTTTGAAAAGCTAAGATTTTTAAAGTTGAAATTTTGACTTGACTTGTAAGAAACAACTAATTTTAAAATTTTTTGACCAAGTCAACCCAAAAATTCGAAATTTTGGAGGAAAATAAGGAAAAGATATTTTTGATTTTTAAAAATTGAATGAAAAACACAAAAATGACCCAAAACATGAAAATTTTGGATCAAGACACAAGATGCATGCAAGAATGCTATGAATGTCAAGATGAACACCAAGAACACTATGAAGATCATGATGAACATCAAGAACATAATTTTAAAAAATTTTTGATGCAAAGAAAACATGCAAGACACCAAACTTAGAAATCTTTAATGCATGAAAATTATGAATGCAAAAAT
>NC_029780.3:89612778-89613323 GCF_000817695.3 Arachis duranensis
ATCAAGCTCAGCCCAAGCATACACCAAGTGGGCCCCGGAAGTGAATTTATGCATCAATTACTTACTCATGTAAACCCTAGGAGCTAGTCTAGTATATATAGGACATTTATCTATTGTATTAGGTGTCTTTTGACCACGTTTCATCTTTGGTCTCAGTTTTGTTTTATTCTTCATCTTAGGAGATCATTGATCACGTTTTGGGGGCTGGCCATTCGGCCATGCCTGAACCCCTTGCTTATGTATTTTCAACGGTGGAGTTTCTGCACACCATAGATTAAGGGTGTGGAGCTCTGCTGTACCTCAAGTATTAATGAAATTCTATTGTCTTTTATTCAAATCTCTCTTATTCTTATTCCAAGATATTCATTCGTACCCAAGAACATGGTGAATGTTATGAGTCAGATTACCCTCATTATCATTCTTACTTATGAACGCGCGTGATTGACAACCACTTCCGTTCTACATGCAACAGAGCTTGAATGTGTATCTCTTAGATTCCCCAACAAAATCTTCGTGGTATAAGCTAGATAGATGGCGGCATTTAT
>NC_029780.3:89613423-89613894 GCF_000817695.3 Arachis duranensis
TCTCCTTCCTTCTGTCTGAAGGTTTGGACTTCCACTCTAAGCTTACTCAATTTTTGAGGTGGAAAGAACTTTGCTAAGAAGGTATTGACTAGCTTTTCCCAAGAGTCCAGGCTTTCTTTAGGTTGAGAATCCAACCATGTTCTAGCTCTGTCTCTTACAGCAAAAGGGAATAGCATAAGTCTGTAGACCTCAGGGTCAATCCCATTAGTCTTGACAGTGTCACAGATTTGCAAGAACTCAGCTAAAAACTGATGAGGATCTTCCAATGGAAGTCCATGAAACTTGCAATTCTGTTGCATTAGAGAAACTAATTGAGGCTTAAGCTCAAAGTTGTTTACTCCAATGGATAGAGATGCTTCTCCCATAGAAATCGGGAGTAGGTGCAGTAAAGTCACCCAGCACCTTCCTTGCATTGTTGGCATTGTTGTTGTTTTCGGCTGCCATGAGTTCTTCTTCCTTGAAGAATTCGGT
>NC_029780.3:89614063-89614743 GCF_000817695.3 Arachis duranensis
TGGAATCCTCTATGTCACAGTATAGAGATTCCTTTAGGTGTCAGAGGAAAAGAAGAGTAGAAGACAGAAGTAGAAAATTCGAACTTATCAAAGGAGATGGAGTTCGAATTTTACATTAAGGGATAGTGTTAGTCCATAAATAGAAGGGTGTGAGAAGGAGGGAAGTGATTTTCGAAAATTAAGTGAAAAATTTTGAAAACAATTTGAAAAACATCACTTAATTTTCGAAAATGAAAGTGGAAAAGAAATCAAGTGATTTTTGAAAAAGATTTTGAAATTAGAAATCAAAGAGATTTGATTGAAAACTATTTTGAAAAAGATGTGATTAAGAAGATATGATTGATTTTAAAAAAAAATGTGATTGAGAAGATATGATTTGAAAAACATTTAAAAAGATTTGATTTTGAAAATTAAAAACTTGACTAACAAGAAAAGATATGATTCAAACATTAAACCTTTCTCAACAGAAAAGGTAACATACTTGAAATGTTGAATCAAATCATTAATTGATAGTAAGTATCTTTGAAAAAGGAAAGAAATTGATTTTGAAAAAGATTTGATTGAAAAATTGATTTGAAAAAGATTTGATTTTGAAAAGATTTTGAAAACTTAGAAAAAATTTGATTTGAAAACAAAATCTTCCTCCCCTAGCCATCCTGGCGTTAAACGCCCAGAATGGT
>NC_029780.3:89616499-89616735 GCF_000817695.3 Arachis duranensis
ATTGATACTCGAGGTACAGCAGAGCTCCACACCTTAATCTATGGTGTGTAGAAGCTCCACCGTTGAAAATACATAAGAACAAGGTCTAGGCATGGCCAAATGGCCAGCCTCCCAAAGTGATCAAAAGATCTCTATCATGATCTAAGAACTAGATGTCCAAAGATGATCAAAGGATCAATAATAATCCAAAGATTTAAAATACAATAGTAAAAGGTCCTACTTATAGAAAACTAGTA
>NC_029780.3:89616876-89617715 GCF_000817695.3 Arachis duranensis
GTGTAGAGACTCTTCTTGGAGTTAAACGCCATCTTTAGTGCCAGTTTGGGCGTTTAACTCCAAGTTTTATGCCAGTTCCAGCGTTAAACGCTGGAATTTCTGAGGCTGATTTGCCACGCCAGTTTGGGCCATCAAATCTTGGGCAAAGTATGGACTATCATATATTTCTGGAAAGCCCAGGATGTCTACTTTTCAACGCCGTTGAGAGCGCGCCAATTGGGCTTCTGTAGCTCCAGAAAATCCACTTCGAGTGCAGGGAGGTCAGAATCCAACAGCATCTGCAGTCCTTTTTGGTCTCTGAATCAGATTTTTGCTCAGGTCCCTCAATTTCAGCCAGAAAATACCTGAAATCACAGAAAAACACACAAACTCATAGTAAAGTCCAGAAAAGTGAATTTTAACTAAAAACTAATAAAAATATACTAAAAATTAACTATATCATATCAAAAACATACTAAAAACAATGCCAAAAAGTGTATAAATTATCCGCTCATCAGGCACATACGAGAGAACCTGAACAGCTCCTCAAACTTGTCAGTATACTCTGATATGGACATAGTACCCTGCTTTAGCTATAACAATTCAAGTTCCTTGGCCGTCCTAGCAGAAGTCGGAAAGTACTTCTTATAGAACTCCTCTTGGAAAACATTCCAAGTAATATAGTCATCACCCTACTGCAGAAGACGTCGGATGCCTTGCCACCAATGCGACGCTTCACCCGTGAGCATATAGGTAGCAAACTCGACACACTGCCCTTCAGGTACCACTTGTGCTTGCAGCGCTCGCTCTATAGCCTGAAACCATGTATCAGCCTCAGTCGGACTAGTAGTTCCCTTGAA
>NC_029780.3:89619307-89619644 GCF_000817695.3 Arachis duranensis
TCAAATTCAACATCAAGCCTCCTCAACTCACACATTGACACATTACTACAACTTACAAAATCACTATCTCATCATTTTAACCTACTTTACCCAAGTGGCTCAAACTCAAATATATTGACATATCATATACTCTTCCTCATGCCAATTCTCAACAACATTAATTCCACTAAATCATCATTGTACACAATCAATATCATACTCACCATCAACATGGTTCAACCCACAATTCAACCATAACCAAACATCAAGCATATATCACAACATGCATATTTCTCATACATCATACCATCAAGGCATCAATAATCATCATCACATATATGACCACATCATATATTTC
>NC_029780.3:89619919-89626382 GCF_000817695.3 Arachis duranensis
TAGGGTTGAGAATCTTACCACACCCAAGGTCCAAGGAGACAAGATTAACCTTCTCCTTCAAGAGAGTTGGGTCCTATAACATCAAAGAGCCCAAAATCTCAACATTTTTGCTCATAAAACTCGAAAACAAGGCTGGAATTTCAAAGAGCAAAGCGTGGCTTACCTCAAGATTAATTGTATGGGTTTTGTAGAGCTCTCCGCGGTGAACGCGTGGCCACAAATGGAGCGGCAATCGGAGCTCTAGATCAAAAGTTATGGTGGTTTGAAGATCAAGTGAGAGAAAGAACTTAAGAGAGTGTTCTTCCCTCCATGGCCTCCATTTTCATCATGTGAGTGTGTTTAGTGAGGAGAGAGAATGCTGAAAACTAGGGTTTTGGTTTAGTTTAGTTGGGCGAAGGGCCCACTTTAGGTCCGGTTGGCCCGGTTTGGCCCGTTCGGTCCAATCTTGGTCCGATTTCTATAAAATTGGTACCGAAATTCTTGTCTCAGTCTCCTCTATCATATTTAGCCACAAAAATCACATTTTGGGCTTTCTAGAATAAATTCTCATTTATAGGCTAATTAGCCGTTAATTAACCGGGTTTTACATTCTACCCACCTAATTGGTAATTTTGCCCGCAAAATTCAAATGCAATTACCTGAGAATAAATGCGGATAATCCGTTCGCATCTCTGACTCAAGTTCCCAAGTGTGTTCCTCAACACCGCCTCGACTCCATGCCACTTTGTCTAATGAAACCTCTTTTCCACGCAACCGTTTGACACTAGTATCATCAATTCTGACTGGAGCCACTGGAAGCGTCAAATTTTCCCTTAACTGAACCGACTCAGGTTCTAACACATGGCTAGCATCAGGAGTGTACTTCCGAAGCTGCGACACGTAAAACACGTCGTGCAGGTTCAAAAGATGAGGTGGTAGAGCCATCCGATACGCCACCGGTCCAATCCTTTCCAGGATCTGAAATGGACCAATGTATCGAGGATTCAACTTCTTTGCCTTAATCGCCCTACCTACTCCTGTAATCGGAGTAACCTTAAGGAAAACATGATCTCCTTCCTCAAATTCTAAGGGCTTTTGCCTCTGATCGGCGTAACTTTTTTGACGACTCTGCGCCGTAAGCATCCTATCACGGATTTTCTTGACTTGTTCAGTAGTCTCAGCTATCATTTCCGGCCCTAACAAGCTTTTCTCTCCAGCTTCATACCAACATAGCGGAGATTAACATTTCCTCCCATACAAGGCCTCATACGGAGCCATTCCGATGCTCGCATGATAACTATTATTGTATGCAAACTCCACTAATGGCATATACCGATCCCAACTCACCGGTTGGTCCAAAACACAAGCTCTCAACATATCCTCTAGTGTTTGGATCGTCCTCTCAGATTGGCCATCTGTTTGAGGATGGTAAGCCATGCTCAAGCTTAATCGGGTTCCAAAAGCTTTCTAAAATGCACCCCAAAACCTTGAAGTGAAACGAGGATCTCTATCAGAGATTATAGTAGCAGGTACACCATGAAGTCTCACAATCTCCTTTATGTATAACCGTGCTAGCTCCTCAAGGGTGTAAGTCATCCGAATGGGCAAAAAGTGAGCTGACTTCATCAGTCGGTCAACAATCACCCAAATAGCATCAAAACCAGCCCTAGTCCTTGGCAATCCCGACACAAAGTCCATTGCAATACTTTCCCACTTTCATTGCGGTATCTCTAAAGGTTGCAACATCCCGGAAGGTCTTTGATGTTCAATCTTTACCTTTTGACAAGTTAAGCATTTTGATACACATTCCGCCACATCATTCTTCATACTCAGCCACCAGAACATTGCCTTTAAATCATGGTACATCTTAGTACTTCCCGGGTGAATGGAGAATCCGCTTTTGTGTGCCTCCTTTAAAATATCATGCCTCAAGGTGTCAACATCCGGCACAATAATCCTACCCTTGAATCTCCATAACCCATCTTTTTCTTCCGACACTCTCCACTGTTTTCCTTGCTCAATAGCCGGTAACACCTTCCATAACGCTTCTTCGTTTTGATGAACCTTTAGGAGTTCGAACTTAAAGTCACTTGAGATTTCTAATCGGCTCAAACACAAAGTTCCGGATACTTCTTGAGCACCAATTTTTAGACTCTCGAATCCCTTGAGCAACGTCTCCTCTTGAAGCATCATCCAAGCCGCATATAATGACTTTCGACTTAACGCATCCGCCACCACGTTCGCCTTTCCCGGATGGTAATGCAACTCAAAGTCGTAGTCCTTCAACAATTCCATCCACCTTCTCTGCCTCATATTAAGCTAGCTCATTCGGCTCGGGTAACACTAACACAGGTGCAGTGGTCAACTTTTTCTTCAATGTCTGAAAGCTCTCCTCGCACTCAGGAGTCCAAACAAACGGAGTGTCTTTGCGGGTTAACTTTGTCATTGGCAAAGCTATCTGTGAAAAGCCCTTGATAAACCTTCGGTAATAGCCAGCTAAACCCAGGAAACTCCTTATCTCTGTCACGGTGGTTGGTTGCTTCCAATCCATCACAGCCTCCACCTTAGTTGGATCTACGGCTATTCCCTTCTTACTCACCACGTGACCCAAAAACTTCACCTCACTCTTCCAAAACTCACACTTAGACAGTTTTACATAAAGTTTCTTCTCCTTTAGAATCTGCAACATGGTCCTCAGGTGTTCCGCTCTCCTTTAGAATCTGCAACACGGTCCTCAAGTGTTCCGCATGCTCTTCTTCAGTCTTGGAATAAATCAGTATGTCATCAATGAAGACAACAACGAATTTATCCAAAAATGGACGAAAAACTATATTCATGTAGTCCATAAACACTGCAGGAGCGTTCGTCAACCCGAAAGACATTACAGTGTACTCGTAATGACCATAACGAGTCCTGAAAGCGGTCTTAGGGATATCATCACCCCTCACCCTTATCTGGTGATAACCGGATCGCAAATCGATCTTGGAGAAAACTCCAGCTCCTTGTAACTGATCCATGAGATCATCAATCCGCGGCAGTGGGTACTTATTCTTTATTGTGACCTTGTTCAATTGCCTGTAATCCACACAGAGCCGCATACTCCCATCTTTATTCTTCATTAGTAGTACAAGTGCTTCCATTCTTCTTCACCAGTAACACTGGAGCACCCCACGGAGAGACACTTGGTCGTATAAAATTCTTTCCCAACAAATCCTCTAACTGAGACTTTAGCTCGTTCATCTCTAATTGTGACATCCTATAAGGAGCACTTGAGATTGGTCCCACCCCGGGTACCAATTCAATAGCAAACTCAATCTCTCGGTTAGGTGGAAACACATCAATATCATCGGGAAACACTTCCGGAAACTCACACACAACCGGAATCTGTTCCAACCTTTGATCATCACCCAAAACGCCCGCGGTTAACAACATGATACTCTGACATTCAGTTCCGGAACAGTTCACCATCATCAAATTCAAGTAATAATTATTCACCACGATCAGCCCTTCAGTATCTTCCAGCATAAAGTACACCGACTTTGTAGAACAATCTAGCAGAACATGGTTCTTAGATAACCAGTCCAATCCCAAGATAAGATCAAGACCGATCATCGGCAAGCAGACTAAATTATGAATAAAATCACTCTGTTTGAACCTAAAGGAAACTTCCGGGCATCCTAGCTTAGTTATTGTGGCTTCATGGGTAGCATTGTACACTCTTAGATCATAACCTAAAGTTACAATCTTCAGTCCTAACTCATGGGCTTTCTCAAATGCAATTAATGAATGTGATGCTCCCAAATCAAATAAAGCATTTAAATTTTGACCAGCCATTTCACAGTTACCTCGAATGACTGTCTCAGATCCCTCAGCACCTATAGCTGAAGTGGTGAACACCCGACCAGTCTGTTGTGCTTTCCTAGCACCTTGTTTCTGTTTCTTCAGACAACTTGCGGCTTTATGCCCCGCCTTTCCACAAGTGTAGCACAAACCCCATCCGACCTTGCATGGTGCTCCCGGATGGTGACTTCTACACCTAGTACAAGCTTGATCATTCTGAGGTTGCTTCCCAAACTTCTTTCCTTGGAAGTTGTTGTTGTTGGGCCTCTTAAAAGAGTTCCCCCTCTTGAAAGACGGACCTCTAGGCACAAAGCTCTTCCCTCGGTTCTATGGGAATGATCCTTTGTGACTCCCTTTCTCAGTGGTTGCCCTTTTCACACACTCTTCAGCAACCCTACACTTGTTTACCAAATCGGAGAAAGTCCTAATCTCCATTGGTCCCACTGAACTGAAAATATCGCTCCGGAGTCCTCCTTCATACTTAACACACTTCCATTCCTCATATTCCACCGGAGTACCTTGGCACATACGAGAGAACCTGAACAACTCCTCAAACTTGTTAGTATACTCTCATATGGACATAGTACCCTGCTTCAGCTGTAACAATTCAAGTTCCTTGGCCGTCCTAGCAGAAGTCGGAAAGTACTTCTTATAGAACTCTTCTTGGAAGACATTCCAAGTGATATAGTCATCACCCTGCTGCAGAAGACATCGGATACCTTGCCACCAATGCGACGCTTCACCTGTGAGCATATAGGTAGCAAACTCGACACGCTGCCCTTCAGGTACCACTTGTGCTTGCAGTGCTTGCTCTATAGCCTGAAACCATGTATCAGCCTCAGTCGGACTAGTAGTTCCCTTGAACTTAGGTGGATTAACCTTCAAAAAGTTTGCCAGCGTCATCGGGCCATGAACTCCACCTCCATCATTACCATGGTTGTTCATCTGTTGACCAAGAGCCTCAGCAGTGGCTTGCATAGCAGCAGCCATGTTCTCCAACGCAGTCATAAAGTTTACCGGGTCATTAGGGTTATTCTCCGACGCACGAGCATTCGTATGACCTCTCACACTACCTCTACCGCGTCCACGAGGCGCCATCTGGTTCCTATACACACCAAACAATCGAAATTAAGTTGATCAGTCTCAATATCGGAAGTCTAGTGCTTCAAAGTCCCAAATGCATGCTCATGAACGTTTATGCCAATTATATCAAGCAGATATACTAATAGCACATAACACACACACAGAGAATGCACAAAAGCATAGTCAGTCCATCCCTCAGGCTCTATAGGAACGAACTTCTCTGATACCATAATGTAACACCCTACCATACAGAGTCTTATGCTTAAGTCATAATTCAGAGATGGCAAGGTATTACGACCTCTAAAATAAAAATTTAGTACGTATAGTAGAATGAATGGTTGATTATAACTAGGAGCCTTTGTAGAAAAAGGGGGGTAAACAAAAATTGCAACTCTAAAGCGCAACACTCCGATCGATAACGTAACGAACAAGGTTAAACCAACGCGAGATTATATATATACAAAGGAGTGTCAAAAATAGGAATATCAAGACTCAAGATCCAGCTGCGAAGATAACCCGTCCGAACATAGCAATATATACATATGATAAAAATAAGGAAAACCCCAAAGAAAACCCAAAGGGACACAAATACATAAAACCTATTCTCATAAACAAAAATTGCAACTCTAAAGCGCAACACTCCGATCGATAACGTAACGAACAAGGTTAAACCAATGCGAGATTATATATATACAAAGGAGTGTCAAAAACAGGAATATCAAGACTCAAGATCCAGCTGCGAAGATAACCGGTCCGAGCATAGCAATATATACATATGATAAAAATAAGAAAAACCCCAAAGGAAACCCAAAGCAATATATACATATGATAAAAATAAGGAAAACCCCAAAGGAAACCCAAAGGGACACAAATACATAAAACCTATTCTCCAAAATCTCCCATAAGAGGAGTCATCATTGTTTGTATTATTTAATGGAGATAAAAGTATCTAAGCAAAACATATAAACCAAAACATAGCCCCGAGAACAAAGGATCTTCGCAAATCTAGAAGTCTCCAGCATGCATCAGCGGGATACCTCACGTCCTGCATCTGAAAACCACAAAATCCGCATGGGTGAGAACTAGAGGTCCCCAGCATGGTAATAGCTTCCACATATATAATACATAATAATAGAGGAAAGCCGAAGGCAATCCTAGAACTTCCTCTAGATAATTCAAAGCTTATAAACAGGCTAAACCATAAAGGGCATCTGACTAAAGATTCTTCAGTCTAACTAATACTTCCCTTTCCAATTCTTTCAGACCTCCCAACCACCAGCAGAAGTATAAAGTAGCAAACACAGTTATATCAAGCAAGAATATACAATTAGGAACAAGTAAAGCATTTAGACAATTAGGAAGTAATATGCAGTCAAATAGGCAATCTCAAACAATTCATATAGTATGCATATGATGAATGCCTGTCCATAGTGGCTGATGATATCATCTGTCGGTTATAGAGCCAACCCGACAAGTCCTGGCAGTTAACCATTGGACTGTCCCTCTGTCGTGTCTCCCCAACTCGAGTTATACTCAATATAAGCTTGATCATAATCATGAT
>NC_029780.3:89626503-89627924 GCF_000817695.3 Arachis duranensis
AGCTTCAAGTCTCGACCTGGAGCACGTGGTGGCTAGCCACTGCTTCCTCCCAGGGAAACTCTTATCTCCAACAGTGGAAGTGCAACATTCATAATTCATTCAACATCATATATGCATTTATACATGGCCATAATCATGGCTCCGCCGTAACACGGCAATAATCTAGCCATCCGACTCACGGTTAAATCTATAACCATCCCATCGGTATCACGGTTAAATCCATAACCAGCCATCTCATTAACAAATACGGCCTTTCGGCCCATGGCATAACAAGCACTTCCACCACCATCCTCCGCATCTCACATAATCATGCTTGATCCTCATTGATCATTCATTTCCCCTTGCTTCACTCGCAAGTTACCACATTCACTAGCCTTTCTTCTCATAGCTAGACATATCATAATGATTTAAGACATAAGTGGTGAGATCGGAGGCTTAGAAGTATGAAATTTGGCTTTTAAAACTCAAAAATCAACTTTGAGATGAAAACAGGTCCACGCGTACGCGCACTCCACGCGCACGCGTGGATGGCCTCGAAAATTCATCGACGCGTAAGCGTCATGCACGCTAACGCGTGGATTGAAAACTAGCCAAACGACGCGCTCGCGTCAACCACGCGTACGCGTGGGTACTCTCGTGCCCCAGGCACAAAACTGGCACAGTTCTGGCATAACTCTCAAGAAAATGGCTGGGCATTGGGTGCAGCATAATCAGCGCGCCCGCGCACATCACGCGCACACGTGGATGGCATTTTCTGGAAGAACGGCGCGTACGCGCCAAGTGCGCCTATGCGCGAGGGGTCATTCTGCTTAAAATTTTCTAAGTTAAAAGCTGCAGAATTCACAGTTTCGACCCCCAATCTTCCGACGGACATAACTTCCTCATTTTAAATCGTTTTTCACCCGTTCTTCGAATGGCAGGGACATCCCGGATCCAATTTCATTTCTAAATAGATTTGGTACAAAATAGAGATCCATAGTCCAAGTTATGTCCCGTCAAAGTATGCCCAAAAACCATGTTTTTCATACAAAACCACAACATGCCATTTTCAAAACAAGCCATATTCAACTCTTTTCAAAATCAATCAAAACATGTCATTTTCATCCCTTTTCTTTGAAATCAATCAATATGTATCAAATTCAACATCAAGCCTCCTCAACTCACACATTGACACATTACCACAACTTACAAAATCACTATCTCATCATTTTAACCCACTTTACCCAAGTGGCTCAAACTCAAATATATTGACATATCATATACTCTTCCTCATGCCAATTCTCAACAACATCAATTCCACTAAATCATCATTGTACACAATCAATATCATACTCACCATCAACATGGTTCAACCCACAATTCAACCATAACCAATCATCAAGCATATATCACAACATGCATATTTCTCATACATCATACCA
>NC_029780.3:89628026-89657061 GCF_000817695.3 Arachis duranensis
ATTCAATGCCTATCTTAGGGTCTCTAGCCTAAGTATTTTCTACCACATTACATATTAGATACGGGAAACCGAAACCATACCTTAGCCGATTTCCCAAGCTCAACCGGAGCACTTCCAAACCACTTATCTACAAGCTCTCAAGGCCTCAACACCTCCAAGAACAGATTTTTCACCACCAAATCCCTTTTTCAAGCTTTTCAAAATCACCACTCAAGCTCCAATATTCACATATACACAACCTAAGCCACAATCATCATACCCGTACACAACATCTCAATACCCAAACATTATAGAACAACAAAATTACACTAGGGTTGAGAATCTTACCACACCCAAGGTCCAAGGAGACAAGATTAACCTTCTCATTCAAGAGAGTTGGGTCCTATAACATCAAAGAGCCCAAAATCTCAACATTTTTGCTCATAAAACTCGAAAACAAGGCTGAAATTTCGAAGAGCAAAGCGTGGCTTACCTCAAGATTAATTGTATGGGTTTTGTAGAGCTCTCCGCGGTGAACGCGTGGCCACAAACGGAGCGGCAATCGGAGCTCTAGATCAAAAATTATGGTGGTTTGAAGATCAACCAAGGGAGAGAACTTGAGAGAGTGTTCTTCCTCCCTTTCTCTCTAATTTCAGCGTGAATATGAGTGTTGTGAGGAGAGAGAATACTGAAAACTAGGGTTTTGGTTTAGTTTAGTTGGGCCAAGGGCCCACTTTGGGTCCGGTTGGCCCGGTTTGGCCCGTTCGGTCCAATCTTGGTCCGATTTCTATAAAATTGGTACCGAAATTCTTGTCTCAGTCTCCTCTATCATATTTAGCCACAAAAATCACATTTTGGGCTTTCTAGAATAAATTCTCATTTATGGGTTAATTAGCCGTTAATTAACTAGGTTTTACAAGCATCAATTACACGCGAATTTACTTGAAATACACCGAAAGTTTCTATTTATACAAACTCAGTTCTTAGAGACAAACCTAGTTCAAGAATAATATAAAACAATTATCACCGACTAGAATGAGACCCGTGCGATGCGCGAGACGGTAAGTTAATGATAGTATATAATAAATATTAAAAATTGTTATGTTTTGTAGAAATAAATTAAATATGTGGAAATTGAAGTTAAATTTAAAAGGTATTTTATTTTAAATAATTTGTAGTGCAAAAGATTTGGATATTGGAGTTATACAAAGTGACATTTTTATTTGGTGGTTTGATTTTTGCATTTGTTTTAGTTGATGGACTTAGTCATCTTATGTGGCACTCGTCCTCCTTTTTTTGTTGGTTGTTAGAGTTGCTGCTTTCTTCTTTTTGTCGTAGGTTCTTGTGAAGACATGTTCTTTATGAATTGTTGAGTTTGATGCATTTTCTATTGTGTTATTTGGTTCCATCTTTGTATGTATGTTCTTCTTCCGAAGATGTGTCTTGAATTTGTATGGTTTTCTTTCTCTTTAATCTCTTGATGGGGTGGTGCTTCAATGTCATTATTTTTCTTAAATGTCATTAGATTTGAAGCAGTTGTGCCCAATAAGTTTTTTGCGTCGCCATCAAATAGTACAAAAGTTGTTGTAACACTTTGATCTGAAACCTTTAATTGAATTCTGAACCTAAAATAAGTATTGGGTTAGCAACTAATAATTTGATAGATGAGATTATGAAAAGTATATAGAGTTATCTTATTGTTGAATATTGTGGTGTTTGATTACATGTGCCACAAATGTAGTTGTTTCTTTTTTTATATGCTTTCTTCTGACACTTTTTACATTTAACATAGTTTCATCCTAATTGTCATCAATTTCGTTTACAGTTGCTAAAATTGTGAAGATATTTTCCTATTCCAATATTCAATTTATGTTATCATTAGGTATATGGTATTTGAGTAAGTATGAATGTATGATGCATGTTGTGATTTTTTTTTGTTATACCTGGTCATCAGATTCTCATTGCATGGCCATTAGATTTTGGATAGTTATTCAATTTCTAATTGTTATGCTCTGAAAGAATGATGCTCTATTGAGTAAGTTTGAAATGTGTAGTTCGGAAATAAATTTTTTGTGCTAAATTTGATGTTATGTGAAGAAATAGTGATAAGAGACTTATATATGTAGTTTAAATGGAATGGAATTTAAATACTTATGACATTTGTAATATGGATATGTATTACCTTGGTGAGTTATTTATAAAAATTAATAAATTAATTGTTACAGTTATAAATTTATTGTATTGTTTATAACGGTAAGATATAATAAATATAGGAATATGAATTCAATGTATTTGTAGGTTACAAATTTATTGGATTCTATTTTTTAGTTTTTTATTTGTATATTTTATTTTTTTGTTGATTTGGAAATAATAGTTGATTTGGCGAGAATTGAGTGGTTGATTCTAAAGTTGTGCCAAGTAAGTAATATTGCTGACATGGCATTAGTAGGAGGAAAGAAATGTCTCAAAAGTAATGTGGTGCATGCTTATGTATCTACTTTAATATATTAAGAATAGATTGAACAGTATGATGAGAACAGTAATATGTATTTTAAACCAAGAACACATAATGAATCTACTTAATAAATAGAAATATGATTATCTAGTGTTTCGCGATCAAAATGAGAAAGAGAAAAATGAAAAAATTGGATGATTAGTGAAACCATACCTTGAATAATCTTTCGTTTTTTGATGTAGATTTTGAAATTCTCTTGTAGATTTTCTTGAGTTTTTGCTACGATTTTAACAGTTTCTTGAGAGATTTCGAGCGTCGTTTGAATCTTCAGGGTTGGTGTTTTGATCGAGGAAGAAGAGGAAGCGTCTTTCATAATCTGAGCGCGATATTGAAACAGTTGAGTGAGTGCGTGTTTACATGCTCGTTAATATGAGGGTTGTTTTTGTTGGACTTGGACCAACTTGAATAAACTTATAAGTCAAAAAGACTTGTATGTGTAACAGTTCTCAAGCATCATGTATTTGTTTCTTCGTAACAATATGTTGGCAAATGAGTTGTTTGTCATTGCTTTTATCTCTTAAGATATTGGAAACTAAGAACTCTGTTGGTTCATACTTGTAACTTTGAATGCTTAATTAATTTATAGGGAGTGTATTGCATCTTTTAAGATATTCCAAGGATTTCATAGCGGAATTGATCTTTTCGTGCAGCTGGTTCTGATGTTGTCAGCATGAAATGCAAGCCTGATCGTGTTGATGGTGGCTACGTACTTAATGGAAACAAGATGTGGTGTACTAATGGTCCAGTCGCTCAAACATTGGTATGTGTCTTCAATCGTTTTTGCATTTTCCCATCATTTTTGTATTGACTTTGCGCTTGTTTAATTTGCCTTTATAAACGTAAAAGGGCAATGTTTCCTCAAATTGTCAATGAAAATGCTAATTATAGCACATTTGATTAATAGTGTACACAGATGCTGAGAATGTATAGCGCATTTGATATATTGAACTGAATCAGGTTGTCTATGCAAAGACAGACATAACAGCTGGGTCAAAAGGAATCACTACATTCATCATCGATAAGGGAATGCCAGGGTACTTATAGTGAACCTAGTCAAATTTAAAGTGTACTAAAGTGTCTGCATTTCAAGCTTACAGATCAGTTATTTCTTGAAAATAAATATTAAAGCAGTAATTTTATCAAATATAAAAGGCTGGTTACTGGCTTCTTGTCGCAACTTCGTTGCTTTCTTTGTGTTATTATGCTTATAATTAGCCTTCAAAATTTGTAGGCAAAACAATGTTTGGGAGGAAATGGATATATGAATGAGTATCCAACTGGTCGTCTTCTGAGAGATACCTAACTATATGAGATTGGTGCAGGAACTAGTGAGATCAGAAGAATGATTATTGGACGTGAACTCTTCAAGGAGCAGTAGTGAAATGTTCATTATGTAACAGTAAATGTTCATTCATCAAAGGGGAATAAAATCAGTAATGAGAATCCATTATTAATAAAGGAAAGCTATTTTTACCAAAAATGTTTCATTTGTTATTTGTAGTTAATTTCTGAAGCTGAAAAATTATCACACCACCAAACACATTCATAACAATACCAAGTAAATATATTGCACAACACGGAACCATGGCATGAAATTTAGAAATGATCACCATAATTTCATAAAGTATGTAACTCAAGCAGTTACAGGTTAGACAATGCTAATAGTATAGTTCAGATTTTTCTGTGCTTAGGAAGAGTTCATAAGATAAATTATCATAACACAAATAGCATCAAAGTGCATGCAGTTAATAAGATAGAAACAAGGCTAACATAACATAACATGATGGATCTCAATTACAGCCCTGAAACTTTAGACTTTAAGAACTGTAGGAGAATAATAATTTGGTTGACCCACTGAGGAGGACTTTGAAGGCTCCATAATCATTGGTGCCTCTTCCAAACTGCTATTAGTTTCATCGTTGATTATCCCAATTGTCATCTTCTCCACTTCTTCTTGGGAATATATATGGATCTTGCACACCACATTGCAAAACTATCAACTTTTCAAAATCATCAATATTAATTGTATCTGCCTATGCCATATCTACCGTTACATCCACCATATCATCACTTTCATCGGAACTACACTCATACTCAAAATATAAATCCTTAATGTGATCACTATCCTTATACGACTCTTTGTCATCATCATCCATGACTGATCTAAAAATTTAACATGATACTGTGAACTACTAAATAAATGCTAGAAGAATGAAATAATCAAAATGAATTCAGTTTTTTATGACTAAATAATTAGTCAATCAAATTCTATGAAAGCTAAGAGTTATTAGTGCATAAGAATGTTATTATTTTGGCAACCAAGAGTTACAGGGAAAGAATTATCTGACTTATTAGCTTTCTACATTCTTTTTTTTGAAAACATGAATACAACACATTCAGATAAAAATGATCTTATTAGCTAGGAGCATCATCTTTACAAGCATAACAACGTGAAGATATATATGCTGAATAAAGATCTAGTATATCAGAATATACATGAATGTGTAATCTTAATGTACATTATACTAACCTGCTGATAAGAAAGAGAGTGTATTACTACCACACTTAAATGAAATAATCAGGAATAATAAAGTATAAATCTTGCACTTGAGATAAACATTAAAAAGGGAAAAAGTTAGCACATAATTAAGCAATAAATTGACTTGAACCAATTCAAAATGTCAGCTAAATCACAAGCATCAATTAATTACTAAGTACTTTAATTTGAGAATTTCATAGAAATTGACCTCAGCTCAATCACCCAATTCTGCATACATATGCTTATGAAGAAGCTATCCACACACTACTGCACATATTTCGGCCAAAATGGGAACTTGTAATTTCTTAGCTTCTTCTTAGTTATTAAAAAGTTCCATTTAATTTGCTTCTCCATTTTTTTAATACAAAGGACATTGAAAATTTTACTTTTTTCATATACACAAATTTAGTCCTTAACAAAATGCTTATTCTAAACGAATTCGTAGAGACAGAGAATATGTGCAAAACTCTTTAACACATCCATTTATACTTTGCTTTATTCAATCATCCAAATTTTTTGGTACTGTAGTCTGCATATATAGTACCAACTTTTTATATATCTGTTTCATTATTATTTTATTATAATGATTTCCTTAATTACAAATATATATATCGTTACAACTTGCAGGATATGGAGCTGCTGCTTCTCAGGTTTGGCAAGAAAGCTGAGTGGAACTTTCTTGATCAAAAAGATAGAAAGCAATAAACTATAGAAAAAAAGGAATTAAGTTTTATGATTTGTCATTGATCATAAAAGAAGAAATCAGAATCATAGCTTTCTCTCTACAATGAGTTACACTATACATTACTCTTCCTTAACCAGCTGTTGCAATTTACAAATAGACTAATTCAGTTATTCTAACTACCTAACTATCACTCCTTTCCTTTTTTTTGTTAACAATGAAACAATAAAGTAATTAAAAATTGCATAATCAAGCAAGAAAGTGATTCAGATTGCAGAACTTGGAAAATCAAGATTAATCGAAGCTATCTTTTGAAAGACAGCTACAAACTAAAAAGTAAACTCTCTATAGATTAACTAAACATTCAAAGTTACAAGTAAGAACCAACAGAATTCTTAGTTTCCAGATCTTAAGAGATAAAGTAATGACAAACAAGTTATGCTAACAATCTTATATGCATCATCATTCTAAGTACATTTCTAAAAAAGTTGAACAAATCTAGTTCAAAAGGTCTCTAACTTTATATATGACATCAACCTTTTTTTTTTAACTTCATAAATCATAAACAAAAAAGATAAATCAACTGACTATTATTACATATTTAAATATTTAGAACTAGCTTTTAAGTCCTTTAAACTTCCAACATTGATGAGTATTACCACCATTCTCATTGTAGACGCATACAACTACTACTCATCTCTAATTATTGTCTGTTTTTTCTATGTGCACTTCGCTATTCCTCAACTTTTGCCTAAAATCCATACAGTGAATTGTTGTTGTAACTTTCTTACAACACTGTAAACAAAAACTCAAATGAGATATCCAGATTTAAGGCAACTGAGAGGAGAACCTAGAAAACAGGAACACCAGGAAAGCTATTGGCAGCAGAGCCAGATTTCTCCCTCACCTATGTAATGCACAAAGCATAAATCATTACTTCATAACTTGAACCACAAGTAACAGCCCAAACAGGGCTATTAAAAAGTTATATCAACGTAAGGAAATTGAACATCAATACATAATACTGAGAACAAAATAGAACTCACTCGCAGGTTATTCTTTACTTGAGATTGCTCAGGTATCAATCTAAATGCCATGCCATTCACCTTCAGCTGAAAAACCTGTCAGAAACAGTAATTTTAAGTTTAAGATAAATACCAGAATGGATGAAATTGAAATTCAACGACAGGAACGAGAATGCAATGAAAAAATTAGGGAACCTTGTTGAGCGCAACGGGAACAACTTTGGAGCCGCCACGCATACGAGGGTCGACTGTGAAAACTTTGCGGAGCTGGGCTTGGGCGTCATCTTCCTTAGAGCAGAAGAGGCCAAGACTCTTGCCGGTGAAGGCTCCGGCAACCAGCAAGAACTCCTCCGACGGGTAGCAGAGCACATACACGGGGACATCCTCGATTTTCTCTTATCCTATATTAATTCAGAAAATTTGAAAGGTGTCGTGGAGAAACTCGAAGAGAGCTTCTTCTTTTTTGCCAGAGAGAGGAGAAGAAGAACATTGAACCTAAAGAACATAAATAACTTTTCTTATTTTTTTTTTTAAGATGTATTTTTGTTTTGTTTTTCAAATTGTTTAAAATTTAAAAATATAAAACTAGGATTAGTTGAATTTTAAATTTTGACCAAATTAAGAGTAGTTTTTATCCAACATAAAAAGAAAAAAGATATTTAAATTTTTTTGTAAAACTAAATAAAAAAATATTTTTTATTTTTATTAAATTATAAAGATGTTTTAATAAAATAATGATATGATATATATTTTAAAAAAAATTACTTACATAATAATCTATGTATCGTATTTAATTTGTCTCCGTTTTTGTTACACCGGTACACCTATATTTTTTCCACAGAAAGTAGATGGCTCATAATCCTCTAGTTGAGCGCATAAATATAGAAAGTTCTTTATATTAATGAATGGCTAAAACCAAAAGTTATGATGTTATTCAAGAATCAAAATCCAGTAATAAGAGTTATGTTACCTCAATTGGTTTATCAAGGCTATTCAAAAAATATTTTTTTATTTATAAATCATGCATAATAGATCAAGCTGCATATCAATTTATGTACAAAAAATAAGCAAAATGCACTTCCAGTGTACAACATATAATTAAGAAAAGATAAGCTACTGTACATATCAAAATTAAAATAAAGTAATTTGAATTGACAGGAATATGATTGGTACACTAAAGAATGAATGGTATGATCTGTTAGTATTAAAGAAAAAAAATGGAAAAGTGACAAACTGAGACTGGACAACCTTTTAGACTACTATACATGTCGTATTATGACTTTTCTTTCATCCTTCTTCTAAAAGAAGTGGTGTTACAATGATATCATATGTTTTCTGGTGAGGGACTACTCCCTTTAGAATCATGTAGTCATGCAATGCAATCAACTCATCAGGACTACATTTCTTGAAGTGAGTAACAAGTGTAGTGTATGTTACAAAATCAGGACAAATACCCTGGACAATCATCATCTTCATCAATTCTTTTGCTTCCTCCTCGCAACCACACTTGCAGAGAAGGTTTATCAGTGTATTATATGTTACTCTATTCGCAGAAATTCCCAAGCTCTTCATTTCCATCGTCAAATTGAACACTTTATCAATCTGTCCAGCAGTGCAATATCCACTAATCAAGGTATTAAAGGTCGTTGCATCAAATAATCTTCTCTTTCGTAATTCATCAACTATGTATTCTGCAGCATCTGTTGAGGCCATTTTACACAGACCATTAATGACAGAATTGTATATTGTCAAGTTGGGCTTCTCATCCATATTTATCATCCAATCAAAAACTTGGAGAGCATCGTTAGTGTTACCTAGTTTACAGTATCCATCAATCATAGTTCCGTATGTATAAACATCAAAAGCAAGGCCACGGGTAATCATGTTGCCCAATAGTTGCTTAGCTACTGCCATGTTTTTCCTTTTGCATATATAGTTAAGAAGTATGTTGTGAGAAAAAGAATCATGTATTAGGTTTTGTTCTAAAATCTGGCTATGAAGCTTAAGAGCTTCAGTCAGATTTCCATTTCTGCAAAGGCCTTTGGTAAGGATTGCATATGAGTACTGATCAGGCCATATATGCTTATCAATCATGTCAGATAGCAGCAAAGAAGCTTCCTCAATCCCTCCTTCACGATAAAGCCAGTATAAAATCGAATTGTAAACAACATTATTAGGGACCAATCCCCTTTCCACCATTACATCACAGAGCCTCAGTGCCTCCTCCAGACTTCCCCACCTAGCATACCCATCTATCAAAGTAGCATATGCCCGAACACTCGGCTTTTTACCTGCCTTGGCCATTTTATGAAGCATTTCTTCTGCAAGTAATAATTTCCCAGTCTTGCAGAACCCGTTGATTATGCAGTTGTAAGTAATAGAATTGGGCCAAACAAAATCCCCTGACATCATAGTCATCCTTTTAAAAAGTTTCAAGGAAAGACCCAAGTTGCCAATCCTGCAAGCCGCGTCTATGATTATGTTAAACGAGACTACATTGGGGAAAATTCCACCCTTCATCATCCTATATAACACTGAAATAGCTTCCACTAGTCGGTACTCCTTACACAGAGCATAGATAACCAAATTAAAAGTATTCACATTTTCTATGTAACCAAAAGAACCCATTCCTCTATACAAATTCCAAAACCTATCGATTTCATTCAATTGCAACAAGTGATTTAGGAAATTATTCCAAGCATGAATAGTAATGAAACAACCACGGCTCCTTAAATTATAGATGACATCATAAGCACCTTCAGTAGCCCCAACCTGAGTACAAGCCCTCACCAATGAATCAAAAGCCGCAATACTAGAGCAACATCTTTGATAACTCTCTATCAATACTTCCAACACCACCAATGGAGAAGTACCATCTTCAGTAATCAAGTTTCTCAGAAGAAACAGGGCCTCATGAAATCTTCTTGACTTCACTAGCACATGAACCAAAGTGCAACAGGAATCTAATGAGTGAGGGAACAACCCTCCAACCCAGTTATAAAAATCTAAAGCCAACTGTGGCGAGTTTTGGAACTCGCAAACAACTTGGCTCACCAAGGAGCTGGTGAGCTTAGGGGATAGTCGCTCCAACACACTCCATCTCTTATGCTTTAAGTTAACACAAATAGCTTTGAAAACAATATCTCCAGAACTTGGGTTTAAGAAACACTTACCAGCATGAAAAGCTCGAGCCAAAAGGTTACAACTTTTGGATGAAAAGCTCAAACATACCATCATCGAATAGCCAACCAAGTTCTACGCACACTGTACTAAAAAAAATACACCCTTTACCCCTTTACAGCGAAAATGCATCATGGATGAAACTAAGGAACATAAGAATATAAAATAGGAAAGAAGTAAAAGTTCAAATTTTAGCTGAGAAATTACCTTGAAAAGCTCCTTCTGCCACCAAAAAAGAGTGAGCTTTTCTTCTCTTAAGAACTGCCAAAGAAAGAGAGGAAGCAATTTTGTTATAGTGAACCATAACCTGAGAAACAATTTCAAAACATGGTTATTGAAAGTTGATTAGGGTCTAGAATTTATCCTTTTTATTGGGCCTTGAACAGTGAAGCCCATAACTCAAGCCTAATAAAAAAGACAGACTCTAGACTCTAGTCAACTGTCAACAACAACGTTCTGAAATTATTTCTCAGGTTATGGTTCACTACAACAAAATTGTTTGTTTTTTTCTTTGGCATGTCTTAAGAGAAAAAAGCTCACTCTTTTCTGGGAGGAGGAAGAGCTTCTCAAGATAATTCCTCAGATAAAAAAAAAAGCGAGATTTTCTTTCTTAAGAACTATGTGAAGTTACTGAAGTACAAACATTCAAACAATTTAGATTCTAGTATGTTAACAAGGCATAAATGTACAAACTTGGTAATCAAAGCAATAATCAATATGAACAAGTATCACCAAGTAATAAATACATCATTCTTAATTAATCACCTAAACATGAATCATTAATTCAAATCACATGGTAGCTACAATATGCAATTTAAAATCCAAATTAGTCATAGAGCCATATTATCGAACACTTGACGTGCAAAGACATAAACAACACAAAATAACACTAACAAACATTCTTTCAACATCAATTCACAAAATTCAGCATCAATGACACAAATCAGCAACATATTGTCAATCAATCCAAACAAATTGAAATTCAAACTCAAGGAGCATAATAGCATGATTAATTACCTATGAACCGAGACAAATCCTAATAAGATAATCCTGATTTAATCTAAATCAACCTTACAGCAGCAAATCATCTTAACCAAATCTACTTACTAACGAGAAATTAAAATACTACTATTCCTAAATTAACCAAAATAGAAAACAAATTTAAAGAGAATTGACTTAAGAACCTACTTGAAAACGGAGAAAGAAAATGCAGGGACAGGGGAGGCAGTGATGTTGCAGCGGCACTGCTAGTGGTAGCACCGGCAGCTCTGACGGATGGAAGTGGTTGCCGTCGGCTGGTTCTCGCTGGAAGAAGAAGCAATGCTGCTCTGTTCTGATTCTGCGAACTGTAGGTTCTGTGTTTTGGGAGAGAGACAGAGGGAGGTTGGGTTAGGGAGAGAAGACGAGAGAGAGGAAGAAAAGGGGAGAGAGAGGCGTGGCGGAGCTAGGGCTGCCGGCGGCAGAAACAGAGGAGGGAGTTTGAAAAAGAACGCTTCATTTGAAGTGGTTCACAGTGATGGGTGGCGTGTAAAAGAAATGAAAGAGGGGGGTTGATGTCGGCGAAGTGGTCAGAGGTGGTGGCCAGTGAGGGTGGTGCGGCGGTTCGATGATGATGGGTGATGGATATGGTGGTGAGGCCGAAGAACAGAGAAGAAGATGATGAAGAAAAAGGGCGAGGAAGAAGAAGGAGGCAGCCGGCGGTGGTTCTGTGGTGGCCAGCAGACAGAGGGAGAAGAAGATGGAAAATGGTGATGGTGTGTGGAGGAGGAAGGTGGCTGCGCTCTGGGAAGAATAGGAAGAATATCAAATGTTAAAAGAAATATCTGACAAGAATAGGAAGAATATCAAATGAATTATCATAAATCCAACTGAAAAATAAACATAGTACTCGGATAAATAATTTGATAACATTATTAATAACAAAGTTGGTAGTGGACTAGTGCTAGAAAGGTTTCACCAAATGAAGGTGCATACAGGCTTTAAGAGACAACAGACTTGGGTTTGTACAGTAGCATTTTGGATGAGTTGCTTTAAAGACCATTTCGTAAAACTAAGCTTTGAATAGGTACAATACAGGCTTCACCAAATGCTCATAACACACAGAAAGACAGTTTCTCAAGATATATAAATAAGTGCTCATCCTCTGAAAATAATCATCTGAATCGGTATAAGGCAGGAAAAAATGACCATAAGTCTCTTTACCCAAGTCAAAATAAACAACCATATGTGAACTCAACAATCAGCATTCAGTATCAAACATTACAAAACATTAACCAATAATCATACTAAACCTGCAACTAGCAATTACAAAACAGCAACAAACATTAGTACATTATAAAACATTCCAAAACAGTGATGACACTAAACCTGCATAGTAAATAATCTCAAAGACAATGATCACCAATATCCAGCAAATAAACAATAAATACACAACAACAATTTAGCAAATAAACAAGAATAGGACCTAAATAGAAAATCCAACAAATTAAGTCGCAGCAAGCTAACAATTTGGCAAATTAAAACAACAGCAGCCCAACAATTTAGCAAATTATCAACTTAACAAGTTCAAGAACAGAAAACCACAACAAAAACAAAAACAAAAAAAAACTAAAAGTAACAGAAGAACAACAGAACAACAACACAAGAACAATTAGCAAATTAACAAGTGCACAATAATAGTTAAAATTTACCAGAAGAACAATAATGCAAGTGGAATAATCATGCTATTTGTGCAGCTAAAATTTCCTAATTACTATGATCCAATTATTAGAATTTCACATGCAATCAACTTACTAAGTTTCTAAAAGCTAGAAATTATAAAACCAACCAGAAATATGGTTAAAGCATTTCATCAAACATGGTGAGTGCTGTAAAATTAAGACGAAATAAGAGAATTCAAAGCTTAATTTCAATGTGATAGAGAAGAGAACATAACTATTGTAAGTTTGTAACTTCAATTCAGTCTATGAAAAAATCCAAACCACTACCAAATCAAATAATTACTTATTGTAATAGAAATCAGAAGTTGCAGAGTTTGAAGCAGAGAATTGGTGTTGTGTGAGTGTACTGTCTGGTGGCGGGTTTAGGGAACTCACGGCGGCGACAAAAGAGAGCAGTTCGACGGCTGGGTGGAGCGCGCGGGTTGGTCGCAGAGTTTGAAGCAGAGCAACGTGGCTTCCAAATGAACGCGAACCCGAACGGTGAACAGCGATTAACGCGAACGGTGAACGCCAAGCGAACGTGAACGGCGAAGAACGCGAACAAAGACGACAGATGAACGAAGACGCGAACGAGAACGGCAAACAAACAGCGACGGAAGCGCGGCTGAGCAGACAAAGACGACGGACGCCGAGCTCGAGGAAGCAGCCGCGATCGGTGACAGCGAACAGGGGTTGAAGACTTGGAGCACGAGGGAAGCTAGATGACGGATGGCGAACTTTGAGTGCGACGGACGGACGGCGGCATGCCACTCCTTGCCGCGGTGGTGTAGGCTTACAGTGCTAGGGTTTTGTGGTTGGGTTTGTGGGATTTCTCTGAATGAATGAAAGAAAGAAAGGGAGAAAGAAACGAAGGAGCTTCCTTTTTTGTGTAAACCGGCCGGGTTTCGGTTCGGTCCAACCGGCCGATTTTCTTCCGGTTCAACAGTTTTTATCCGGTTTTCTAGTTACCGGTTTACATTTTTGACCGGACTATTAATGTTACCGGTTCGCAGTTGAATCGGTCCGACCGACCAGTCCGGTCCGGATTTTAGAATATTGCATATAACTCATTTTTCGATACAAGTTCATATAAGTCTCTTTAATTTTAATTTACTTCACGTGTTACTGTCTAACTAACTTTTCAATTAACACACGAATATATGCTTTTTTCGAAAGAATTTCGTTTCCATTTTCAAATTTTTTCAGCATTTTCGATCTACATTCTCTTTCATTTCTGCGTTCTCTCATTTCTCTGCATTCTCTTTTTCGTTTTTTGCGATTTCCTTCGTTCTCTGTGTTTTTGAAATCAACCTCTAAAATCAATTTTGAATAGTCATCTCATTATTGAAGATATTGCATTACTCAAGTTCAGATTGTCAATTGAGCAAGAGTGAAGTGAATTATTGTTTTGAATCAATCCAGTGACTGAGGTGTAGTTCGATTCTAGTTAATATTTTCGTTATTTGTTTATGATTCTGCAGGTGAAATAATATTGTTTTTGTTTGTGAAAATTGATATTTATCATTGACGGTTTAAATGGAATGTAATGTAGGAGTTTTGCATTAAAGAAAATATTTTTGTGTATTTGCAGCGACAATATTCTCCACATACAAGTCTTTTTTCGATACAAGTTCATACAAGTCTCTTTAACCTAATTTCACCTCACGCGCCACTATCTAACCAACTTTTCAATCAACATGCGAATATATAACTGCTTTTTTTGAAAGGATTTCATTTCCGTTTTTGAATTTTTTCAACGTTTTCTATCTACGTTCTCTTCCATCTCTTCGACAGCAACTCTTGGACTTCAGTTCGGAAAGTGTAAGGTTGGCGTTGCAATTGCCTCAATTGCAAAGTGACCCGCACTCCTATACAAAAAGGGTCAACTCTAATCAGAGGTTGGAGCAAGTGCTCGCAGATATCTGTGTTTGGAGGGAGCCCAATGGAGGCTAGATGCACACGGCAAGCCCTACCAACTGAGTAGGCTTGACCTCAAGCCAGTGGCTAGAGGATGGTTGGAGCTTGTGCAACGCTCCATCATCCCTACCACTAACCGGTCTGAAGTGACCATTGACAGAGCAATAATGGTGCACTACATCATGCTCAGAAATAAAGTGGAGGTGCAAGAGGTAATCCCTTAAGAAATATATAAGGTAGCCACAAAAAGCCTCCACCAAAGCAAGGCTAGCCTTCCCACACCTCATCTATCGCCTGTGCAATTCGGTTGGGATCAACATTGTAGGTGACACCCTCATTGAGATTTGAGAAGGATAAGCCCATCACAAGGGCAAGGATGGAAAGTGTCAGAGAGCCAGCACAAAGACCCCAACAAGAGCCTTTGCAACTGCCTTAACCAGAAATTCCTGAGATGCCTCAAGGAATGTATTTTCCTCCCCATGACTATTGGGATCAACTGAATACCTCAATAGGAGAGCTAAGCTCAAATGTGGAGCAACTGAGGGTGGAACACACTGAGCACGCCACTACCCTCCTTGGAATGAGAGAAGATCAGAGAAGGATGATGGAAGAGCACCTGAGGCAAGGGCGTGATATAAAGGAGCTCAAACGCTCCACTGGATTCTCAAGGGGAAGCAGCAGTCATCGTCACTCTGGTTGTTGAGTCCCATTATCCCCCTCTCTGTTTTATTCTGTTTTCACTGTACTTTTAAGTTGTTGTCTGTTTTCTTTTCTAAGTTCATGATCACAAGTAGTCCTTTGTCTTTTTCTAGTTTTATGTCTTATTTTAGTTTGGTTATAAGATATCCATTATATCATCACCATGCTTAAAAGAAAATTTATTTGAAAAAGAAACAGGGAGATACATAAGTTTTAAGTACATCATGAGTTATTCCAATTATTTTGATGTGGTGGCCTTGCATTTACTTTCTGAATGTATGAAATTAACAGTGCATAATTGATATTGGAATTGAGAATATTAGCTCTTGAAAGAATAATGGATTTAGAAAAGTATTATTGACTCTCTGAAAAATAAAAAATATTGATTCTTGAAGCAAGAAAAAGCAACGAAAAAGAAAAAAAAAAGAATGCTCTTAAAAAAAAAGAGAAGAAAAAAAAATCAAAAGAGCAAGGATCCAATGATTTGAGAATCAATGGTTAGGAGGGCAAAAAATCAGCCTAAAAGGCTCAAATGAGTTGCTATCCTAACTAAATGCTAGTGGTGTGAAGGTGTCAAGTGAAAAGTTTGAGACTGAGCAGTTAAAGTCGTGATCCAAAGCAAAAGAGTATACTTAAGAACTCTGGGCACCACTAACTGGAAATTTAAGCAAAGCTAAATTTGGATCCAAAGGGTTCCCCCAGTTAAGTGCCTGTGGCGTTTGTGTATCCGGTGGTAATACGGGAAAACAAAATGCTTAGAGTTACGGCTAGGCTCAAAAAGGTGCAAAGCACCAAAAGAAGCTGTGTTCAAGAATCAAGAAGAACTAAACTAAGAAAATCAATAATATTATCCGGATTCTAGTTCCAAGATATGTCAATATTTCTGAACTTCAAGAGAAAGTGAGATGCCAAAACTGTTCAGAAGTAAAGAGCTTTTAGCCCGCTCATCCTTTGGAACTAAGCTTCATTGATACGTGATACACTGCCAACTTTCAAAGGTTTCCGGGGCACCTTGACACGCCCTAGAGAACCTACAAAGTTCCTCAAATTTGCTCGTATAATCTGCCACAGACAAAGAACCTTGCTTCAGCTGCATCAATTCCATCTCATTTGCTTCCCTTGCAGACTCAGGAAAATACTTCTTGTAGAAGGAGATGAATCCATATTTGACGATATATTTTGGTTTAATTTGAGTGGAGTTCATCACATAAACCCACATTTATCCATGTAAATATCATGCTTTTGTGTTTTCTCTCCAAATTGTGCCTAATTGTGAAAACAAGCTATTTTGAGCTTAAATTAGTGATTTTAATCCAACTTTTATGCCATTCGATGCCATGACATGTTTGCTGAGTGATTTTAGGTCCTAGAGGCAACTTTGGCAAGGCAAAAGTGGAAGGAAGCATGTGCAAATAGAGAAAACATGAAGAAAGTAAAGGAGAAGCACACATTGGAGTGTGCGTGCGCACAACCACTCGTGCGTACGCATAAGAGCCACAAAACTATATGTGCGTACGCAGAGGTACCAGTGCGTGACCTCATTAATGCAAATCACTTGAGGCGATTTCGGGCCTCCAGAGCCCAATTTTTTGACCTTCTGAAGCTGATTCTTCTTATATTAGACAAGGCCTCACTCCATGTGAAAAAGGGGAGAAATTAGGGTTAGTTTAGCATTATGTAGGTTATTTTCTAGAGAGAGAAGCTCCCCCTTCTCTCTAGAACCTAGGGCTTTTAGTTTATTTTCCTTGTAATTTTGCTTTTTAATTCTTGTTTTAATCTAGTTTCTTCTACCTTTCTTTGTTCTATTGCCTTAATTTTCTTGTTTATCTTGTTAATTTCTCATTTTAATTGTCTTTTATGCTTATGCACACTCTTGTCACTTTAATTTACATTTAATGCAATTTTATGTTTCATGTCATTTATTGCTTTATTGAGTTGCTATCTTTATTTTCCTTGCTTAGTAGTTGTAGCATTTATTATTTCTTGTCATTTTATCATGCTTTATTTTCATACCCACCAAGTGTTTGACAAAATGCTTAGTTGGGTTTTAGCCTAGTTTTCTATACTCTTGGGTGGGAACTTGTGTAGTTTGGGTGAACTTGAGTGGTGGATGTCCATTCCACATTGTGTGAGGGTTGTTAATTAATTTGGTTTTTCTTGACGCTAGTCTTTCACTAAGTAATTAGTGAGTTGACTAGAACTTAGGGATTGAGATTAATTATGCCTAGTTGACTTATCCTCGATGTAGGGTTGACTAATTGGGATTAATTCATACACAATTACCATGTTTGTGGTCCACAACTAGGATAGGAATCCTTAATTACCCAATTCTCACCAATAGCTTGTTTTTGTCATTTAAATTCCTTTATCATTGCCTCTACTTGCTTTCTCTTTTAATTACTTGCACGCTAAGTTACTTCCTTGCCTCTTCATTTCATTCCTTGCCATTTACATCTCTTGCTTGCTCTTACTCTCACAATCCCCCACTTCCCCTCATGGCCATTAACATACACTTAATTGCAACTCCTAGGGAGAACGACCCGGGAGTTTGATACTCTCGGTTATTATTTGAATTGTATTATGACATCTTTAGAATTAAATTTGATTGAGAGGATTCGTATCCGGTTCGGACTATGCTTACAACGAAAATCTCTTTAATTTCAAATTGGTAAAATTCTCTCGTATCAGAAGGCCATTTGGAACACATCCCAAGGAACGTCGGCGTTTTGAAACTGTAACGAGCGGCCCTCTGCTTGCCACCAATGCTGAGCCTCACCCATCAACTGACATGCTGCAACCCCACGAATAGACTTTCCCGGAACATGCTGAGCTCGTAATGCATAGGCTAGGTTAGTTACCATCGCTACCTTTCCATTAACGTGATCGACCTCATCCGTGAGTTACCATTCGGGTTTCCTTTCCACACTAAATAGTCGGTATCAGGGTGATCAGTTTCAATATCAAAAGTCTAGTGCTTCAATTATCCCAAAAAGGCACTCACAAATGAGCATGCTATGAAATATCAAGTAGATAACCTAAATATCATGAAAGAAAATGACTCAGAGTGTGAAACAAAGCACAATCGGTCCATTCCTCAAGCTCACGAGGACGAACTACTCTGATTCCACTAAATGTAACACCCCAATTACCCTAAGCTGTACCTATAGCCATAAAGTAAAGGTTAATCAGAGGTTACGACAGTTCTAAGGGTTATATATATATATATAAAGCTAACGCATAAGGTACAAGGTATAGGTATAAGGGAATAAAACATATATAAGTATAAGAATATAATAATCATAGAGAACTAGCCACAGCTTGCGGAGTTTAAGCCGAATAGTTACAAATAGAAATATACAGAGTTTTAGAATTTAAAACAGCTTATACAACCTATCTCACAAGTAAGCCTCTAAGGCCATAAAGATGAAACACATAAAGATGTGAGAGTAACTATAACAAAATATTATAACTTAAACCAAGGAGGAACCATACTCCGCTCTGTCACCATATCCGTAATCTCACTGAAGTAGGTTACGACCTGCATCTAAAAAACAACAATAAAGTACGGAATAAGAACCGAAGGTTCTCAGTATGGTAACAATGCCCAATGATGTAAGATGTAAAGCTCCGGGACACTGAAGGCAATCCTAGAACTCCACATCACACACGGATATTCAAGCTTAGAACAAAATAAGTAAAAGAACTTAAACCATAAACCTGGGTTATCTAAACTTAGGGGGATTCTAACCAAGGTTCTGAAAACCGAACCGGTCATCAAACCGCTTTAGTCACTGGTTCACTGGTTTAATGGTTCAACCGGTTTAACCGGTGGTCTAACCGGAAAAACCGTTTTAAAATAAAATAATAAATAAATTATAAAGGACCAAAAGTTGAGGATATTCCAAGAAATCCTATAGTCCTATTAGATGCAACACACACAAATACAAAGCCTTACATCAAAGAACAACCACAGCAAGTGATTTGGAAAGAAAATATAAACACCAAACAATAACAAGCATACACAACATGTGAATATTATTATAGCAAACATAATAGCTCTTCTAATGCATCTCCTAAAATATCTGAAATAAAAAAAGCTACATGATCTGATCCACTTGATTCAGAAAGTTACATCTATTGGAAAAATTAAGAATCAACCAAAAGAAAAAGAAGAGGAAGGCCTGGTTGATTCGATTCAATTCGCTGAGAGAGTTGGGATTTTGATTCAGAAATCATGCTGATGGTGGATTCATTTCAGAGGATATGATACTTCCTCCCAATATAAGCTCACTGCGCATAAGCACATTGAAGTGTCTCAAGAAGCTAAACTACAGAGGTTCCAATATCTGAATGCTCTTCATATACTTGAAATTCATTGCTGTGACATCCTTTATTTCTTGCCTGATGAAGAACTTCCTTCCACCCTTAATCAACTTTATGTCCAAGAATGCCCTTTGCTGACTCTAAGACTTAAACCAAATAGTGGGAAAGTAATCCCTAATACCTAAACAAAAATTTCAATAATGATTTGATTTTCATTTTTAACAGCAGTAACAAAAATTTCAATAAATATTGCAGGAATTAAAGAAAGAGCAGCAGCACAAAATCAGCAAAAATTGGCAATTTCACAGTTTCACATTAAAAACAGCAAAAAAAGGCTTTGGGGAGAGAAGATGGAGACACGAACAAGAATCGAAAAAGTGAAAGCAATGACACTAACCATCGACGAAGTCACGGATGGCGACCAGGGAGACGACGGTGAGTGGCGAGCTGCTCCAAGCCAACAAAATAGAGAAGCCATGGAAGACGGATGGAGGACAGGGGGAAGGAGGAGGCCGAGCTACAAGAGAGGGCCTAGCCACAGACGGCGCCGACAGCATGGACGGCGGCAGCACTGCGGCAGAACAGTTGCAAGGAGGACCTAGGGTTTTGGTTTGGTGATTTAACTGTGCTTCAAAGTTCAGAGGGATTCACAAATTGGAGGGGTGTGGTGGACTGCTGGGGGAAGGGGGGAGTGAGTAAAGCTGTAAAGGTAACGTTTTTTCTTTTTTCTTTTTTTTTTTGCAAATAATCAAAACGGTGCCGTTTACAGAGAACCGGCCGGTTACCGGTTCGGTCCAACCGGCCGGTTTTCGACCGGTTCGGCAGTTTTGAAACGATTTTCAAATGGGCGGTTATTAGAGGCGGACCGGACCGTTTACATCGCCGGTTCCCGGTTGAACCGGTTCAACCGGCCGGTCCGGTCCGGTTTTCAGAACATTGATTCTAACTAATACTAATCACATCGCTGTATCCCACAGCCTTCGCCAACCTCACCTCTGTGCGATCACATCGCCACCGCCTACCTAACCTCCTTAGCACTAGTCAAACACAGATAAATGCAAGCAAGGAAAGCACAGATAATATTCATATACATCAAGTAGTTCAAGAAGCAAGTAGGCATGTTATACATTTAGGCAAACTCAAGTAAACAAAACAAGCAAGCATATAGAAGATGCACATGATAAATACCTATCCTATTGGCTCGTGATATCACTTGTCGGTCCATAAATGCCAACCTGACACATCCTTTCCGATGTCGCTTTTCTGTCGCACCCACAAATATAGTGTCGGGCACACTCTATTAACCCACGGATATTGTGCCGGGCACACTCTATTCACCCACGGATATAGTGTCAGGCACACTTGCATGCGTAACCCAAGGATATAGTGCCTGTCACACTCTTGCAGCAGAAAAAGATTATCAATCATAGTTCAATCCTAGGGACATAATACCCTGCACATTCTCATACTTAACCCAAGGATATAGTGCCTGGCACACTCTCATTATTCAACAAGATCATCATTCCTCTTTGAGTCTTCAACTCATCATAACCATCACCAATTCATTACTTCCATTCTGGGCTCATTAGTTCATCAATTTCCCAATTCATTGTTAAAAATCACCATATGTACCACTCCTCCTTCCCTCTCCATTAACTCTCCTACAATACACCAGAAACCTAAACCTTCGTTTGCTAGCTTTTCAGAGAAAAACCCAAATCAAACCCTCTAGGACCTTTCCCATGTTCTAGTACCCAAAAATAAGTCCAAGAGTCTTAAAATGGTGTTATATAAGCTTACAACCTTGTCGGAAAGGTGAAATAGTTGAAAACAAAGTTTAAAATTATGAAACAGGGCATGTGCGTCCGCACAGGGATGTGCATGCGCACACCCAAGAAGATTTTGAAAGTGTGCGTACGCACAGGGGTGTGCGTACGCACAGGGGTGTGCGTACGCACAGGTACCAAAAATTTATAAAGTCTGTTCACTCGCACAAGCTGTGCGAGCGCCCCTAACAGACATCCCTTCCCGACTTGTGCGTGCACACAGGGTTGTGCGTCCGCACAGGTCGTAATTCTTCATTGATGTGCACGCGCACAACCTATGCTAGCGCTGCTACCAGAACCCTTTCCTCTACCTGTGCGTCCGCACAGAATAACATTTTCGCAGGGTTGTGCGTACACACAAGGCTATGCGTGTGCACATATCAGAAATCCTGAAAATCTGCAACTTTGTAGAATTTCATATTTTCGACACCAACTTTGAATGGTCATAACTTCCTCTACGAAATTTCAAATTTTGCAAACTTTATATCAAATCGAAGGGTTTTCAATAATCTTTGATTCTAATCCAAATTCAATAAATTTTAAAAATCGAGGAAAAAGTTATGATCAGACAAAGTTCACCAAAAATTCATTTTTACCCAAAAATCACATAACCTCAATTTTAACCAAACCTCAATCCAATACCAATCAGTCACATTTCAACCATACCAAAGCAGCTCAAAATTCATACAAACACTATCTCAACCATTTTCTCACTCACACAACCTTCTAAACCATTCAACAATTCTAAATCCAACCTAATTCACATTTTCCAAATTTCCATTAACCTTATTAACATCAACATGACTTCTCACCACTTCCATCATTATTTAACTATACCACATCCAACATTTAATATCTCAAATTATCAACCTCTTCAACACTCATCAATCCAAACATCAAATATAAAACACTATAATCAATCTTCCACTAACACCTTCACCAATCATCATTCTTTCACTATCAATCTTCCTCAACAACCTCTTTCATGCTTTATACCAATAATCAACAATATACATTCATTCAAAGTTCAATATACCTCATACCTCAACATCATTATTTAACAACATTTACAAAATCAATTCATCAAGCATCATCAACCAACCAACATCAACAACCACTATAAATTCTCATCAATTCTAACAATTTATCACCAAATAATAACTAACATTAACCAACATCATAATACATCATTAGCACCAATAATCCTCAACAATCACCATCATCATACATATACCACAACAACCACACATCCAATTCAATCCTATCCTATGGGCCACTAGCTTAAGTATCCATGAACATTACATATTACATAAAGGAAATTGAAACCATACCTTGGATGATTCCCAAAATGTTCCAACCATCAAAACGAAGCTACCAAACTCGATCCAAAGCCTCAACCAACTCTAACAAACACCAAAACTCAATCTAACATCACATATATCACCAAAATCAAAACCTAAGATGCACAAAACAACTAAACACAAGGATTTAGTGAAAACTTACCTTATCCAACAAGAGTAGGGGTAAAATCCAATAATTACTCGCTACTAGAGATCACCTAAACAAGCAAAACCATAAAATTTACTCAAAACTCATAACCAAAATTGTGCAGCAACTTAGGGCAGAGAATTGGGAATTGAGCTTCGAGTTTTTACTAGAAAAACTTAGATAGAAAGAAAGAGCTCGTCAGGAGCTTCGTGTGACCACAAACGACTCGTCAATCGGAACTCCGGATCAAAAGTTATGGCTCCCGGAAGGTGGAGGTAAATAGTGTCACCCCTTCCTTCTCCCTTCTCTCTTAAACTGCGGCCCTCTCTCTCTTAGGGCTGGAAAATGAGTTCAAAGCTCATTAAATGAGCTTATATATGTTGAGTATTGGGCCCGGTCTAATCCAATAGCTTTTGGTCCGTTTGGTCCACTTTGGGCTAAAACCTTTAAGATTAGCGTCTGATATTCGATTCTAAATTATTTTTATCCTTTCAAAACAATAAATCAATTTTTAAAATATTATTTTCCAAAATACGCGGTAATGGTCAGACTAGAGCCGGTACTACCAGCTTAAACACCAGTACACATTTTTATAAAAAAAATTTCGAAAGAAATACATTTTTCAACTCAGAAAAATTTACTGAAATCAAATTTCACATTTTTATTTTCAAATTAAAACTTCTAAATTTTGAATCTATTCCGGACACTAAAATTATTTTATTAAAACGGTTTTACGTGAAAACGTGGATTCTTACAATAAGGATATTACACAGCCTCCCTTAAATATGGGACGATGGCATCTAGTGGTGGAAGTACGTGTCTCACTCTCCGAAGCAGTAGTAAACAAGGCCTCTGACCAAAAAAAAATAAATGATCACAATTAGAAAAATATTGTATATGTGCATTGACATAACAAACTGAATTAATTGTTATATATTTTATTTAACAGAAATTTATACATATGTACTAACTGAATTTATGTAAATAAAACTTTTTACATTAATATTTACTTAGTTAATTAATAAACATTTCTTTAATATGTTACTTAAAATAAAAACATTGACTAAAGTAATTAATAATTTAATTAATAAATTTTTATTTAATAATTTAATTTAGGTAAACACAAAATTATATAATTGTTCACTTAAAAAATAACTTTTACTTAGATAGTTAATAACTAAATTAATAAATTAAAAAATATAAAACTAATAAATTAACTGCAAGGGATGAAAAACATCTATTCTGATATTTAATATCTAAATTAATAATTATGTATTTAAAAATTTAATTACAAAAAAATCAGAACCACATTCTTGAAATTATACCATATCAGTAACCTGTTACTAACGATATATTTAACCACATAAACCATAAATTATATTCTAGTTCTTCACAAGTATCCTAATTATGGTTAACATATATGGGATAACATAAACATCAAGATAACAAAATTAACCATAAAGTTAGCTGTTCCAATAACATGTCATGTTGCGTTCAGTCAATTAATTTTCGAATTACGTATATCTACGCGTGCCATCTTCGTCTTACTCAATAATATGGTTAGAAAATGATAGAAGAAAGGAAAAAGTGGTGAAAATATTAGAAATGGAATCCAGAAAGTTGTGAACGACATCTATATATATAGGCTCACCTAATCTTATCTCGTTTACAATGTAAATAAGATAAGTTTACACGTATCTCGTTTACACTGTAAACAAGATATATACATGTCACTTGCACTGTTTTATTTCGTTTATAATATAAATGAAATACATATAAATTTATCTCGTTTACATATGTTATTTTACATTTTTTATAATAATTTTTAAAATTATTTATTTAAATAAAAAATCCCCAAATCCATTCTAAGAAAATTAAAAAAATAGATCATCACATCCAGGCATCCAGCTAAGTAAATATTTTTCAATACCTGGCTTCATTAACTAATCTATTGATTACGCATTCTGTTAGGAAAGTTAAGGAATTCGCGCATGAAGAATCTTTTTTTGGGTACGGTTGACCTTTAATTTTTATATTGTATTATTGTTTGATCACTTGATGTGACTGATCCTGTAGTTTACTTAAATTAATTTGGATTGTATATATTCATTAGTGTTTCATAGGGATTATTAATCATTAAATATTTAGAAACATCTTTACTTTTCTAATACGATTTTTTTCTTTTTAAATATTAATCAAATTATTATAAGTCTCATATTTTCTAAAAATATAACTTTTAGATAATTTATAAAGATAAAATCTTTTATATTTCTGTATTTAATTTTTATAATTGAACTAGTCTAACTCAATTTTAATTTTAATATAATATTAGAGTTTATAAAATTCAGTATTATTGAATCACTTAGTTATAAATATTTAAATTTGAGAGGATCAATTTTAAATATTTTTCAATTTTTAAACTAACTTTTGAAATTAAGCTAATCTCACTCCATCACAATTTTAATATAAATTTTTGTGTTGGACAATTTCTTTGATTTTTAGGTAATTTTTATTGGGTAATTAGTTATGAAGTTGAAGACTTAAAGGAAAGAAGAAGGAGTTACTACTTTTAATGTTAAATTGACAAATAAACAAATAAAATTCACTTGTTATTTTCAACATAATCATTAATCACACAAAGAAAAGAAAGTAAAATGCGTTTGCCTTTTTAATTGTCATTATTATCATTTAATTAACAAATGCAGGAGACGGTTTCCTTATAAACAAAAGTAGATGTGGAATTGTTGATGACTAGTACTGTTTTAAGGGGTTCTTCACTTCTTCCTATTTTCCTCATTTTGCAACACACACAGAGTCAACGACGAACCGTGCAGTGTAAAAGACTAAAAAAGCACATGGTGCTGTAGTGTAGTCGGAGCCTATCATTAAGTGAGAAAAAAATCCTAACAAACTGATAAAATAATAAAATAAGATTTAACTATCATTAAATATTATGTTAGTTTTATAATCCTAATTTAAGAATAACTAGAAATTTATTTTCTTTTTTTTATCAATTTTTTACTTTAGAAAAATTTAATCCTATTAAATGAATAAATAGTAGCAATAAAATTTACGATGGGGATAGTAATGTAATTATAGTCAAAATAGAGTCCTGTGCTTAATAAATACTACTTACTCCAGATGTGATGGGACTAGATATAGCCATTTAACCACATCAAAAGAATAAATCAATAAATTAAAGTGGCAACTTTTTAATATTTCAAGAAAGTGAAATATTTATCATCAAACATAGTAATTAATTGGATTTTTTAATATATAAATAAAATAAATACTTTATTTATTATTAATATGCATAATTTTTAAATTATTTATAAATTTAAAATTTGATATATCAATATAGTTTTCAAGATCACAAGCATTCTAAATTAATCTTAATTTGGTAAAACTTTTACTTTTTAAAAATAGCTTATAAAAGTTAACTTTTAAAAGATGACTTTTTAAAAGTTATTGCATTATATTTGGTAAATTAAATCAAAAATAGCTTTTAATAAACATGAGCAACATCAATTGTATTTAGTAAAATAGTTTTTAAAATTTAAAAATATTATAATAAACATAAATGCAAGTATTAAATTTGAAAATTAGTTAATATATGACGTTATATTAGATTTTTAAATTTTGAAAAGTATAAGCAACTTTGAAAAGCTATATCCTAGGTGCTTTTAAAAGTATCCGGTCTTTTAAAAGCTGCAAGTACAAGCATATTATCTTTTTGATTTACCAAACACAAAATGAGAAGTTTGAGCTTTTAAAAAACATAAATACCTCTTCAAAAAACTTTACCAAACCAAACATTAGTCTCTTAAATTCGAAAAAATATACTACATTAATTTTTTTTATTTTGTCACCGAAATATTAAGCCAGTAATATGGTCAATTCTTACTACGCTAGACATAATAACGGTTAAATGACATATCATAAAAATAAAGTTGTTCCAAATTAATCAATGTTTTTTTTATAACCTAAAGCAAATTCATGTCATTCTTCTTCACCTACTCCTTTAAATGTTTTTTTTTTCTTTTTTCTTTTCTTATTCTTTTTCTTTTTTTGTTGTGCATAATTTCGATTCTAGGATTATGATTGCAAGTAGGAACTGAAATTCCATGCAGTCAACCATAAAAATCCCAATTGAAGCACAACATTGAGATTCTAAAATGGTATGAGTGTGAATGCTCCCCTTTCAGTGGTTTACAACGAAATCTAATGCTATATAGACGATACGGTAATCCGATGATTTCCAAAAATCCTAACGTAACTACCATTCACTAATTTTCATCACTCCTAGAAGAGAGAAATTTTTTTCTACAACTATCATGAAAAAATTAAAAATAAAGAATGATGAAACAAAAAGGTAATATTTTATTTCTTTTTCAGAATCAAACACATTTAAAAGTGTATTTAGCGCCAAAACACAAACAACATTATATATATATTCCTATGCCGGTCCGATCTGGTATTTGGACCGTGTAAGGTAGACCGGTACAAATCGGTCAAACCCGGTATGAACCGGTGAAAACTGGTCAAATTCGGCGAAAACCGAACCGGTCCGGGCTGTTCGGTCAACTTTGAAGGGAAATTTATAATAGACCAACGATCTGGCAACTCCACCATGCTCTAAACCCTCCAGCCCTGACAAATGTCATACTTGTGATGATTTTTGAAAAATTTTCCAAAATGCTCCCAATGGGGTTCAAACCCCCTCCTCCAGCATAAAACAAGCATACTTCTACCACCAAGTTGAAATGTTTCTCATCAATTATTATACTAATTATAATACATATAGCATATTTTCTTTTCACTTATATTCAATTTATTTTAATTTCAAAGTCACTCATTTTTAAATCAATTACATTTTATTTAACTATAAATTTTATTAAATATATACAAATTAAAAAGATAAACAAAAAATTTAATTAATCATAATTTATTTATTTTTAATGATTATATGATATCTATTAATATTATTTTTTTAATATATTTTTTATTTTTTGTCTTCATATAAGGTTGATAGTTGAAAATTGTTAGATGATATTTAGTTAAACTAGTCAAATAATTAAATTTTATATAATTATTTAATTATACCGAATTAACCGGTTCGATCAGTGACCCACCGGTTGAACCAGTGATCCAGTAACCTCACCGGTTCGATCACCGGTTCGGTTCTGACAACTATGTAAAATATGATGATATATTTATAAAATTAAACACCTCTTAGATGTTATTTATGTGTAAATTAATCATCTAACTAATTTAATATCGTTAAATATGTGTTAAACTGTCTCTATTATTAAGATTTTTTTTATTAATAACAAAAGCTATTATTAACCATGACTGTTGTCCTACTTCATTTACATTTTTTATTTCTTATGCACATTTTTTTTAAATTAATTAGGAATTTTGTTAGCAAACGATATAGTAGTACAAATTTTGATAAAAAAAATAAGTTACTTTCATGCCACCACATCGTCAAAATTAAGCATTCAATATATTTAATCCGTTTAATATAGTAGTATAAATTATAACAAGGTAAATTACAAAAATTATACTTAAAAGATTTATACGTTAATAAAAATAACTTTAAAATATAAAAACAATCAAATTTCATATATTTTTAAAAATAATTTTAAAAATCAAAGTTTGATATAATTTTTAATTATAATTTAAAAAATAAAATATTTTTTTAAAATTTAATAAATTTTTTGAATTAAAAATATTTTATAAATAGCCATTTTTTAAAAAAAATGAATCTAGAAGTAGATTTTTTTTTAAATAAATCTACAGGTAGAAATTTGTTTTTTGATATATTACATGCACTCTTTAAATAATTGTTTCAATGGTCATCCAAAAATCAAATTAAAGTATTAAATATACAAGTCATTTGCAAAATATAAAAATCATTTGCTATTATAAAAAATAATACTTTTATTAATTTTTGTCCAATTAATACTATTTTTTTGAGACTTTTCTTATCGTTTTCTTTCTTTTGCTATTTTAATCCGATAATTTAATCTTTAAGTAGGCTGATAATAAATAAAGTAGGATAAAATTTAGTCTCAATTTTAATTTTATTTGTAAGTTAAATTTTTTTTTAAATTTTATCCAATTTTAATCTATCTCACAAATTAAAGATCTCTCAACCTTA
>NC_029780.3:89658642-89678758 GCF_000817695.3 Arachis duranensis
AACATTCCGATGTAAATCTATATTAAAATTCTATATATAATTCATGAAATAAGAGTATTGTTGAATTGAATATGACAAATATTTATATTATTATTTTTTTTAGATGGTGTAATTAAAAAAAAACTAATAGAATTGTGATTGGATGAGTATATTGAATTGTGATTTTGCTTCTAACTTTGAATATGTTTGATCTTGAATATGTTAAAGATGGGTATGATACGTATATTAGTTGTGTACTATAATCTTTTTCTTTTTTTACAATTTTTTCTCTTTTAATGTGTTATATTCTCTCTCTTTGTAAAGTGTGTTGGACACTATACCCCTAAAATGTGACAGAAAATATATTTTAAAAGTGTGGGAGCATTTTATTTTAGAAAATGCATCAGGTATTATATCTCATGAGTGTAATGGGTATTATATTCTAAGAGTGTGCCGGACAGTAATCCCAAGAGTCTGGACTTTATCCTGAAAAATGCGGCGGACACTATTGTAACACCCTAACTACCAAAGCTCACGCTTCCGGCTGTGCGACTCTGATAGCTCGGACATTACGACGACACTTATACTATTTAATACTAAAATATGAGCCTGTTTAAAAACTTTAAACCGCAAAACCGCTCCCAAAAGAAATACTTTTGCTATACAATGAGAACATCATCCTCAAAAGGGTTCTCAGTAGAGGGATTTTGGGAATTACTATAATAGGATATATAAAGATAAACCGTACCAGTGATTAATAACCGTCTTATGCCTCTTTTCAAAACAACAATTTACAATAAAAGTAAAGTCGGAAATCTTTTCTGAAAGAGGAATGATGATTGGATTTTTGACGGTTTAGAATTTCTCAAATAAAATCTCGTCGAAGTATAGTTTCTAAACCAAGCAATAATCAGTATAGTTTCCAAACCGATCAAAAATCCTTTCATACAAAGATTGTTTGTTACAAGTAACAAACCCCTAATTTTATAAACCGAAGTATTCAAACCTTGGGTCGTTCTCCCTAGGAATTACAATAAAGTGTCTTGTTATTGGTTTGAATTGTTTTGGGGTTTTGGATAAGAAGCATGAAAAGTAAATGGCAATGAAAATAAACTTACAACTATAAAAAGGCTCTTGGCAAGGTATGAAAATTAGAAGTCCTATCCTAGTCATCCTTCTCAATTGTGATGAGAATTGTTCATTGCTACCACTTAGTTGACCCTTACTAAATAAAGGAAAGTTAAGTGGATGAATTGACTTGAGTCACAAGTCCTAGCCAACTCCCAAGGAAAGACTAGCTTTAGTGCACTCCAAACCAATTAGCAATCTCTCCAATTATCAATCAACAAAGGAATTAGATAACTTAAGAGTCACTAATCACTCTAGCTAGGCCAAGAGGAACAAAATCTATACTATAGCTAAAAGAGACATTTCAACAAATACATAGAGTGCAATAAAAGTAAACAACATAAATTGCAAGAATTAAAGAGAGATCTAACTACAAAGGCAAGAGATCAACAATAAAAGAGCAAAGAAGAACAATTATTATGAATTACCTCTTATTGAATTGAGAGAAAATGGAAGGAACAATAGTAGATCTACAACAAAGTATAAGAACAACATAAAGAAAATTACAATAAAAGAATGGAAGAAGAATGAATGTAACAACAAGGAATTGAGAAGATAGAAGTAGAAGAAGGTGAATTGAAATTTAGATCTAAGAACTAAGCCTAATCCTAATCCTAATCCTAGAGAGAAGTGAGAGCTTCTCTCTCTAGAAACTAATTCTAAAACTAAACTATACTAATGGTTAAAAGTTCTGTTGATTCCTCTTCAATCCTTGGCTTAAATAGCATTAGAAATGAGTTGGATTGGGCCCACAAGGCTTCTAAAATCGCTGGCCATGTTTTGCTTCAAGTGGACTAGGTGGCAGCAACGGCGCGTGCGCGTACTATGCACGTGCGCGCCACCATACGTGTAGCAACTATGGCAAATCCTATATCGTTTCGAAGCCCCGGATGTTAGCTTTCTAACCCAACTGGAACCGCATCATTTGGATCTCTGTAGCTCAAGTTATGATCATTTAAGTATGAAGAGGTCGGCTTGACAGCTTTCCGGTTCTTTCATTTCTTCATGAGTTCTCCAACTTTTCATGCTTCTTTCTTCATTCTCTTGATCCAATCTTTGCCTCCTAAACCTTAAATCACTTAACAAACATATCAAGGCATCTAATGGAATCAAGGTGAATTGAATTTATTCATTTTAAGACCTAAAAAGTATGTTTTCACTCTTAAGCACAATTAAAGGAGAATATACAAAACCATGCTATTTTATTGAATAAATGTGGGTGAAAGGTGATAAAATCCCCTAAAATCAATATAAGATAAATCCTACAAATGGGGTTTGTCAACCTCCCCACACTTAAACCAAGCATGTCCTCATGCTTAAGTCAAGAGAAAGCAAAGGGCATCAACATTTATTCAATGTAAATAAACTATATGCAACCTAAACTATATGTAACTAAATGCGAAATGGTTTTACCTACTTGGTTAAAAATAAATCAATCTCCAAGACATATATGCACAAGTAGGGTCAAGATCATATAACGATTCATGAGTCCTACCAATTGAAGTATAAACATGAAGTTCACATAGATTTGCAAGAAGAACGCTCGTGAAAGCCGGGAATCAAGGAATTGAGCATCGAACCCTCACCGGAAGTGTTTGCACTCTAGTCGCTCAAGTGTATAGGGTTGATTCTCTCAATTCTCTCCTAATCATGCTTTTCAAAATTTATTTTTCATCTAACAATCAACAATTATTTCATACATGCATGCAATTATCATGAGGTCTTTTCTTTAGGTTGTAATGGGGCTAGGGTCAAGGTAGGATCATATATGGCTAGTGGACTTAGGATTTGAATCTTTGATTAACTTAAACTTTCCCACCTAACCTATATAATGACCTATACAATTAAGTACTAATCTAACTACCCATTCCTCACTTTTTCACATACTCATGCATTTTCTTTTCATTTCACAACACTTATGCCTTGATTCTTATTGAGCTTCACTTTGGGGCATTTTGTCCCCTTTATTGCTTTTCTTTTTCTTTCTTTTTCTATATACATTTTTTTTTCTTTTCTTTTCTTCTTTTTTTTTCACTTTTATTTCTTTTTTTTTCTTTTCATTTTTTCTTTTTCTTTCAAACTATATACAAGAATATCAATGCATAAGGTCTATACATTTAATCAATACATGAGTATGTACCCAATTCCCCAATATGAAAATACAAAACACAAACATCCTTTTATCCCAACCAATGTCCCAAAGTTTTTCCACTCTTGAATGACACTCGCACTCACTAGCCTAAGCCAATCAAATATCCAAATAAAGGACATTTATTGTTTTCCGCTTTAAGGCTTGTAATGTGCTAAATTAAAGAACAAGTGGGTTAAGCGTAGGCTCAAATTTGGCTAACAATGGAAGATAGAAGGTGAGCTATTTGGGTAAGTGAGCTAATAAAATGATGGCCTCAATCATGTAAATGCATGAATACACAAAATAATGGACATAAAGAATGGTTTATCTATACTGAACCAAAGTAGCCTTTCATATTTTATTCCCAACTAAGAACACAAAACCGAAATCAACCATCGGTTCATCTCATTCCAACCACGACCCTAGGCCCAAACAATCCAACCATCAATCAATCACCACAATCCAATAGAGTCCCAGACGCAAACACAAATAGGAAGTTCAAGCACAAACAAACAGTTACAGCAAGTAGAACAATTAGCAGTTAATCACGAAGGCAAACCACGTACAATATGCACACCCAAACAATATCACATAGATGCATATGATTCATGCCTGTCTTAATGGCTGATGATATCATCTGTCGGTTATATAGCCAACCCGACACGTCCTGGTAGCTAACCATAGACAGAAACACCCATCGCGGAGCAAGTAGGTTTGAGCTACAACCTCATTGCTACTACCCGCTCAACCCAGAGCCAGTGGAATAACCACTACTGCGGCTACTACCCAGGCGGGTGTTTAAAAGCTCAACCTGGGGCGAGTGGAATCACCACTACTACCGCTACTACCCAGGCGTCACAGTCTCTGACCTAGAGCAAGTGGGACGAACCACAGCCCTTGCTACTACTCAAGTATCTCAAGCATATATTCATTCAGTCCCAACCATGGATCAACATCCATCTCAGCCATCCAGCTTAAATTCATAATTCATAGTCAGCCATACGACCCATAACTCATTCGGCAATCAGCCATAAATCAATATTATACACAGCCATTCCGGCTCACGGTTCAATCTAGAACCAGCCAATATTCATAATCATACATAGCCATTCCGACCCATAACAAAACAGCACTTCCACCATTCAACATCATCAATTTCATAAAACCGGCATTTAAGCCATAAATCATTTTTCTCAAGCCATTTCACTTTAAAATCAAATTTCAACTCTTTTTAGCATTGGCTTTAAAGATCTCATTTCTCAAATCATCTCAGGCTCATAGGCCAAATTTACTCAAAGTGAGTTCCCTTTCTAAAACAAAGCCACTCTCAGCATTCTCTTTACAAAACTTCCAAAACCACGGCAAGTTAAGGATTTATTTCAAAGTATTCAAAATCACCCATCCAACAATGGGATTCTATAACAAAAGTTTCTCGACAGAGTCCCAAGTCTTTAGGAAAGGTCAACTTACATCAATTCCTTAAAATTCATTGAAACTCTTAAAATCATCGATTCTCGGTTCAAGTAAATAAAACTGAATTTATTATGAAACCGAACCATACAAAATCAAAAGTTCCAATCCAGTCCAAAAATTAACTCATTTGAAACAGAACCGGTTCATTTGAATCAAACCGCTTTCAGATTTCTTTTTGGAACCCATTTTTCTAACTCTTCCAAAATGCCTCAAACTTGATTACTCAATCAAAAGTCTAGGTTCCTTTAAAAATCATTAAAAGCTCCTTTTTATATTGAAATCAATATTAGGGCATCATTCTTTCCTTCAGTGATTCAAACGGTAAAAATAGGTCATTTCTAAATAAGCCGAACTCAATGCATAAGGTTCATTAAATAAATTAAGCTTGAAAACATAAATATTCTCTTAATAAATCAAATAATACAATTTCTCAAATCCAAACCTTTTTAAATAACTTTTCAAACAAGACTAGGATTTTGCAGAAATTTTGGCAGCACCTCCTCTAAAACTTGGACTTTTGCCACCCGGTTCGGGTCCCAGCTAAACCATTTTTCATTCATTTTCAACAGCTCAAAACCAGAAATTATTCAAAAGCAAGCTAAATCCAACAGTCGCCTCAGTGGCATATCTCAAAGAAACCATTTCAGAAATCAACTCAATATCAACCGATTTAACTCGTTTCCAAAACCTTAAAGAGACGGCTCAGTAACAAATCATTTGTCCAAGACCAAGTCATTTAAAGTAAACCAGGCTGAATTCAAAAGTGCATTCGACTTTTCATATCATCAAAATAATTAACTCAATTCAAATCAATCCTCAACGGATTAAACTCATATATCAAAGCTTCAAAAGAATCAACTCCAAAAGCATTTCATTTTACAAATCCACACAACAATCCATTCATCAAAACCAAATAATAATTACATTCAATCCAGGACAATCAACATCACATAAGGCTTATACAATCACCAAATACATTGTCTCACATCAGTATCCATATGTAATAATTCCAATAATAAACTATAGTTTTCGGAAAGTGCCCCTACCTCAAAACGCAATTCCATAGCCCAAACGCGTCACATAATCCTTTCCGCCTCGACCCGAGATCAACAATCAAAATCCCGGCAGCCAAAACCTTGGTTCCAAGCCACTTTCGCTCAACAACTCTAATCGCAACATACAACAACCAAAACTCAATCGTATAGCAATTAACGCCACAAATCTCAGCGTATGATAACAGAACAGTAACAAAAGGCTTTTCAAATCGAAACGCTTACCGAACCGAAGAAGGAACGGTTGAACCGAAACAGTGGCAGTCTCTGAACCGGCTCAGCGGCAGTTCGGCAGCCACCTCAAGCGGCAGCGATGACCTGAACCATATGCAGTGACAATGAGGTTTCCAGAAACTCAACGGAAGGGAAACCAACTTAAGACCCTTACCGATAGAATTTTCCGGCGATGGCAAAAACAGCCAGAAGCTCTGACGGTGCTCCCGGAAGTCACAGAACCACTCTCGGTGATCCGAATCGCAAAGACGCATCTCCCTTTTCCAGCAGCGACACCTACAGCGGTCGAAACCCCTTTCTGATGGCGACAGCTCCGGCGGAGGCGGCGCCGGCGACATAAACGGTGGCTGGACACGGTGGTTGGACTCCCAACCCAGCCTCAAATCTCTCTCTCTCTTGCTCTGTTCCCGAACTCTCTCTTTCTGGCTCTGCCATACATGACAGCGGCTGACCCTGTGGCAAAGACGACGGTGGCGCAGAGAGGACGACGGCGGCTTCCAGATATGGCGTCTTCTCCCCTCCGGCCATGGCTCGCATCTCCTCCCTCTCCGGATCGCGATTCACGGCGATGATAGCAGCGCCGTTGGGAGAAACAGCGGCAACAACAGTGCCGCCCTCCACCCGCGCTTGCACTCTCGGCTCGTGGGTCACCATGGACAGCGACGACGGTGCGGCCTCAAGGAACGGCGACGCTTCCCTTTCGCGGGCCCTTTCTCTCTCTCCGTCGCATCTTTCTTCAGCTGGCGTCGATGAAGACAACGACACGGTGACGGGCTCGGCGGCGACGCTCCTTGCGGTTCCGGCGACGAGGATGACAGCGTCTCTCTCTCTCCTCTCTTCCTTCTCCCTGTCGCACGCTATTCCCTCTCTCCTGCTTTTGTCTCGTTTCTTCCATGGAAAAAGGGGGAAACCGTGTTTGTGTGCCACGGCTGCTACTGGGTTTTTGGGAGAGGGTTTCAGTGGCGGCTGCTAGGGTTAGAGAGGTTAAGGTGTTGAGTGAAATTAGGGTTAGGGGTAAATTGGTAATTTCACTTAAAAATAGAGATAATATAGTAATTAGAAATAAATTCTAATCCAGTAATGATAATGTATAAACATACTATTTGTTTATCAATTTTACAAATTATTTTCAATAAAATGTCCTGATGATTGGATTTTTGACGGTTCAGAATTTCACAAATGAATTCTTGTCGAAGTATAGTCTCTAAACCAACAATAATCCTCTCATACAAAAATTTGTTTGTCACAAGTACAAACCCCTAAAATCTATAAACCGAAGTATTTAAACCTCGGGTCGTCTCTCAAAGGACTTGCAAGGTAGTGTTCTTGTTATTGGTTATGGACTTGTTTATTTTGGGGTTTTGGATGAGGAATGTGAATAGTAAATGGTAGGAAAACTTTATTCACAAAATGGTCTTGGCAAGGTTTGGTTGTCAAGGGTCTTCATCATTATCACTAGCCACAAGTATGGTAGTTGCAAGGATTAATCCCACTTAGTCATCCTTAAATCAATTAACAAAGGAAAGTCAAGTGAGTTATATCAATCCTAGTCCATAAGTCCTAGCTTTCCACTAATTGGATTAATAAAGGCTAGAGTTAATGGCTATCAACTACAAATTGCATTATTAAAAGAAAACAAAAGAACAAAAATAGCTCAATTACAAAACCTAGAAACAAAATAAGAGAAATTACAACAAGAGAATAGGGATAGAGAGAAGAACCAAAGTGTAGCAATCACCAATTGGATGTAGAAGTAGAAGGAGACTTGAATTAAACCTAGAACTATAAGATCCTAATCTAACCCTAACTCCTAATCCTAATTCTAGAGAGAAGTGAGAGCTTCTCTCTCTAAAAACTAGTTCTAACTACTTCTAAAACTAAACTATGACTATTGATCAAAAGTATGTTGATTCCTCTTCAATCCTTGGCTTAAATAGCATAAGAAATGAGTTGGATTGGGCCCACAAGGCTTCTAAAATCGTTGGCCACGTGTTGCATTAAGTGGGTCATGTGCCACCATCGGCGCGTCCGCGTACCGTGCGCGTGCGCGCCCCTATGCACGATGCAACTATGGCAAATCTTATATCGCTTTAAAGCCCCGGATGTTAGCTTTTCAACCCAACTGGAACTACATCATTTGGACCTCTGTAACTCAAGTTATGATCAATTAAGTACAAAGAGGTCGGCTTGACAGCTTTTGCGATTCTTTCATTTCTTCATGAGTTCTCCATTTCTACATGTTTTTTCTTCATTCCCTTGATCCAATCTTTGCCTCCTAATTCTGAAATTACTTAACAAATATATCAAGGCATCTAATAGAATCAAGGTGAATTAAATTTAGCTATTTTAAGACCTAAAAAGCATGTTTTCACACTTAAGCACAAATACGGGAGAGATTACAAAACCATGCTAATTCATAGGTTAAATGCGAGAAAAGGTCATCAAAATACCCTAAATTCACTACTAGATAAACCCTAAAAATGGGGTTTATCATGTCCCAACCAAATAATTAGAAATAATATACTTAATTCCTTTATTTTTCCTAAATAGTAATATCAATATTCTAAAATATTAATTATTTAGTCCAAAATCATATAAAAAATCCTTTTTTATTTCACAACTACCAACTATATGATTTGAATATAGAAAATAATCCAATAATTATAAAATTGGATAATGATCATAACTTATCTCAAATTCAATAAATCAAAACTCGCCTTAATTATCTTTAATAAAATAATTTCCGAAATTAAGGCTATAAATAACCATATGATTTGAGACTTGATCATAATAAGACTTTTCAAAAGTTCTGGGTCTTACACACTATATTTCAAGAGTGTGGCGAGCACTATATCTCATGAGTGTAACGGGTACTATACCCCCAAGAGTGTGGATGCATGTCAGAGAGACGATATTCAGGTTAGTTAGCGGGTGTGTCGGGTTCTGACAAAGTAACCGACATGTGAGTTTATGACCAATAGGACAAGCATGCATCATGTGCATTTTGTATGATTTGTTTGAGTATGCATTGTTTTGTCTTGCCTAATTGCTTAACTGTAACTATCTGCTACTTAATCTACTTGCACTGCTCTAATAGTTATACTTGTGTTTTTCTTCTCTATTCTGCCTGTGTTTGTTTTTGAGAGATTCCTCTGGCAGATGGAGGAGGCGCTGAGGATTGTTCTACCTAGAGTTTGATGGAGTGTTAAGAAAGAAAACGAAGAGTTAGATTATATTAGATCTCTTAGATATAGTCACCTTGATTCTGGTTTAGTTTAAACTTTAGGATACGAATATGAGTAAAACTGCGAAAAACACAAGATAATAAAAATGAAGGTAATATTCTCCCAGAACTGAGATTGAGGACGAGGACAGGAAGAAGAGCTTAGAGGCATTTCCATTCTGATTTTTGTCTTGCTCTATTGACATCTCTTATTTTTGGTATAAATTTTATGATTACTTTAGTTTTTCTTTTGTTATAAAGTATATTGCCATTTTACTTTAATTAAGAATTTTACACACATAAAAGAGTTGTTAATATGCTATTTTGTCATACTTAAATTACCACTTCATATTATATTATGGGTTGAAATAGTAAATAACACTAACATACTTTATTTGAAAAAAAAATCTACTCAATTTAATGTTTACACATTGATAATTTGTTAATTTACTTAATAATTAAATTTTTTGAATCATAATTTTTTTAATAAAATTAAAAGCTTAAAGTAAAATATAAAAGATCTAATTTTAATAAATGTTGTAGATAAATATTAAAATTAAATTTTAATTTAAAGTAATTAAATATATTTATAATTTTTATTAAAAAATATAAAAATATTCTTTTCAAAGATTAAAAAAAATAATTTTTTCAAAATAATAAATTATATAGACTAATTCATTATATTGTGAATATGAAAATTAAATCAAAATTAAGTATTTTTATATAATTCAAAATTTTTTAGTAGCTAAATTTTTAATAATTTTAGAAAATTAAAATAAGACAACTCGCAAATAGAGATAACAAAAAATTTGCAAAAATAAATATTGTGAAAAGACAAAGTATAACCTACCTTAATAATTGTGTATATAATTTATAGTAATATTTAATAATATGTATAATTTAAATTAAATTTAATCTCATGCAAGGTACGGAAAAATAAACTAGATGCTAAGAAAAAATAAAGAAAATTGATTTAAAAATTTTGTAATTTTTTAAAGTCATAACGTTTCATTATATTCAGGGATTATATCTATAGAATAGGATTGATCTATTTGAAAATTAAAAATAATTTTATAATTAATGATACAATACTTTAATTCTAATTTAATTACAATAAGTCAATAATTATGTTTGATTGTCATATAATTGATATAATTTGTTAAAAGAACTATATCTAAGATACATTTTTATTTATTGATTCTTTCCATATAGGATATTCATTCATCCATTATAATAATTATGTGATATCCATCCACACATGACACTACTAAAGTACTAATAGTAAGTTAATAAGATATTCAATCACAAATTTTAACATAATGAGTGCAATAAAGATGGTTGAATTGCATCTCAAGTGATTTGGATATGTGACATATGAGAAGAAGACTGATAGAACACTTAGTCAGGAGGTGGATGAGATGGAAAATAGATAATGGGCGAAAGGTAGAAGAAGACTTAAGAAAATCATTCATGAGGTGATCAAACAAAATTTACATGTAAACGATCTCTCTATAAACATGATACATGACAAAATATAATGGCATCATTTAATTCATATAGCCAATCCCACTTAGTGAGACAAAACTTTATTATTGTTGTAATAATAAGTACTTGCTATAGTTATTTAAAAATATTTTTATAGATATTTTAATTTTAATAGTAATAATACTTTTTTGTAATTAATTATTAACTAATATAATAAAAAATAATTTTTCGTAAATAAAATATAAACTAATTTTAAATGTATTTTTCATAAATAAAAACTAAACTTAAAATAAGAGAATTCAATGTCATTGAAGGCGCTGCAATATATATGAATTGATTTATAAAACTTGGGGATTGCAATCCCTCAATCATAAATTGAACTTTCACATCTATAAAATTAGGAATTAATCTCTACATATAAGTCTTTTCATTATCCAAATCATACAAGTATTGAAAATTTTTAATTTCTAAAACGCGTTTTTTATGGCACGTATATTTCACGCGCCTTCTTAACAGATTTTTCGATCAATCAACACACGAATATATAACTTCCTTTTTCAAAAGGATTTTGTTCGTTTCTTTTTTGAATTCCTTCTGCGTTTTTTTGCCTTCTCTCTTCGNNTCCTTCGTCGTTTACGTAAGTTTTTCTCTATGTTCTCTTTTCTCTTTTTTTCGTTTTCCATTATTTCTGAAATCAAGCTTTAAAATCGTTTTAAAGATAATGGAAGATTCAACTTCATATTATCAGCTGAACTAGAACGAAGTATATTTTGAATTTGAACCCAATGAAGTTCCTGAGGTGTGGTTTAATTCCAGTTAATAAGTGAATCAGAATTTGAATCCTGTTAGTAGCTTATGATTGTGTAGCTAAATAATGTGTAAATCTTGTCTGTGAAATTTGCTGTTCATTTTTCTTTGTTTGAATTGAATCTAATGTACTAGTTCTAATGAATTTTCTACATTTTATATCAGGGGTGTAAATTAAGAATATTTGGGTGTATTTTAGAAAAAATTGGGTGTATTTATAATTTATGACTTTTCATCTCACTGAGGGTGAATTGTCTTATTATTTTAGTTGAATTGTTTTAGTTTCTGTTTATTGATGATTCATGAATATGATTTTTGTTATTTTTTATGATGGTTTTATAGTTGTATTTGCATTCTATAGTTTATATATGCTTGTTTTAATATGGTGTATTTTGAAGCAAATCTGTGGTGTTGATGAGTAGTTTGTATCCAAGGTTGGGATGACTTTTAACACCCTTGAAGATGCTGTAAAATTCTACAAAGATTATGCGAAGGCTGTAGGTTTTTCTACAAGAGTTTGGAGCACAAATAAAAATGAAAACGAAATTAAGAATCAATTGATTACATGTAGCAGAGAGAAAAAATGAAAATTAAAAATATCTCTGATCGAGAAGACAAATCCCCCAGTTGAATTTGAAGTAGGAAAATCAAAATTTTTTTTATTGTTTTGAATCCAATCAAGTGGTTAAGATGTGGTTCAATTCAGAAGAAAAAAATGTAGCATTAGAGAAAATATTTTTTCTGTATTTGCAGCAAATTTGGGAGTAACACAAAAATATTTGGGTGTAAGACGAAGATATTTGGGTGTATTTTTATTCTGATAAGTTCTGTATAATTTAAAACCCTTTCTCTTCCACCTCCTCATCTTTTGCTTTTTTTTTTTATCATCATCACTATCTTCTTCTTCTTTTTTCGTTTATTCATTTTTTTCTTTTTGTTTTACCTTCTCAAATTTCTTCTTATTTTACTCTTTTAACAAGAATAAAAACAAAAAATCAAACAAAGAAGAAGAAGAAGAAACACATAATGCTGCAAAATTACTTGAAAGATGATGAATTTACATTCATTTAACTAAAAGAAAGAAAGAAATAAGAAAAAGAAGAAGAAAAAAATGCAATATTAGAGAAAATATTTTTCTGTACAAAAATATTATTTGTACACTAAAATCAGCCAATAAAATCAACCACCAATGTATTTGTGTATAAATACATGTGTGCTTTAATTTATTTTCAATGTATATTTATATTCCAGTATGTATTTTATACTGGTAGCTGACTTTAGTAACTGATTTTAGTGTATACGTAGCATAACTCATTTTTGTATTTACAAAAAATTTGGGTGTAAAATGAAGATATTTGGATGTAAAACGAAGATATTTGGATGAATTTTTATTCTGATAATTTCTGCATAATTAAGAACTCTTCCTCTTCCTCCTCCTCATCTTCTACTGCTTCTTCTTTTTTTTTTTATCATCATCACCATCTTCTTCTTCTTTTTTTCTTATTCATCTTTTTTTTGTTTTACCTTCTCAAGTTTTTTCTTGTTTTATTTTCTTAACAAGAATTAAAAAAAAATCAAAAGAAGAAGAAGAAAAAGTACATAATACTGCAAAATTACTTAGAAGATGATGAACTTACATTCATTTAACTAAAAGAAAGAAAAAAATAAGGAAAAGAAGAAGAAAAAAATGCAGCATTAGAGGAAACATTTTTCTGTACAAAAATACTATTTGTACACTAAAATTAGCCACTAAAATTAGCCACCAATGTATTCGTGTATAAATACATGTGTGCTTTAATTTATTTTCAATGGATTATTTGTATTCCAGTATGTATTTTATACTAGTGGCTGACTTTGGTTGTTGATTTTAGTGTACACGTAGCATAAATTATTTATGTATTTGCAACAAATTTGGGTGTAAAATGAAGATATTTGGGTGTAAAACGAAGATATTTGGGTGTATTTTTATTCTGATAAGTTCTGCATAGTTCAGAACTCTTCATCTTCCTCCTCCTCATCTTCTACTGTTTCTTCTTCTTCTTCATCTTCTTATTTTATATTCTCATAATTCTTTTTTGGAGGAAAAAATTAAACAAAGAAGAAAAAAACGCATAATGTTGCAAAATCAAAAAAGGAGGAGAAACACGACGATAAAGATGAAACACGAGAAGAAAAAGGAAGAGAAACATAAAGAAAAAGGAGAAGAAGAAGAAAGAAGAGGAGGAAGAGGAGAAACGCGAAAAAAAATGACAGCTATGATTTTCATCGAGAAAGAAGAAGAATAGTTGTTCATAATAGTTAGAGAGCGCTTTGGAAACATGATACGCGTGTTAACATGTTTTTTTGAGTTAGCGTAACTTTTATTAAATTTGGCCCAACTTGTAAGACGTGTGTAAAGTAAAAAATTTAGAGTAAAAGACAAATAGATCCCTGACCTTTTAAGACGCGGACATTTTCGTCCCTCAAGATTGGAAAATACATTTCGATCCCCCACTTTTTAAAACGGCCGACAATTATACCCTTCCGTCCATTTTGAGCCAAAAAGGGCAACGGAGCCACTGACATGGAGGGGCAGTGAATGACGTGGCCGTTACAGTTGCTGAGGTGGATTGAGACGAAATGTTAGTGGACAATTATACCCTTTCTTTCTTTTTCTCTCATAAACATTTCATCAAACACCATGTCAACTCCACTACCACTAACCCTTTTCCTCTTCTGCATTATCATGTTCTTCCATTGCTGCATGTGCAATGACTCATCATCAACAACAACCCTTCAAACCCTTAAGCCCATCCTTCCAAACACAAGCTCAGGCCCAGGCCAATCTCATCCATCAACAGCAACAATCTTTGCATTTTCTGAACAATCTGATGTCAAAGGTTGTCCCTTGACACTCTCAGATGAACTCTTTGACGGTATAAAGAATGCTTGTGGAGGTGGTAGTGGTGGTGGTTCTGACATGGAGCTCCCTCACACACGGTGCTGCTCTGTTCTTGCATCATGGTTATACTCTGCATATTCTTCCACTGCATTAACCCATAGCCATACCCACACATCATCATCATCATATGAGATGCCATTGTTACCAGATGACTCAGAAACATGTGTGAATGACTTAGAGAATGCACTGAAAGTGAGAGGGATTCAGCTGAAAAGACCCAATGAGACATGTGATGTTGTGTTCTGCTTCTGTGGGATAAGGCTTCACCCTCTGAGTTGCCCAGATGCATTTTCAGTTAATGAAAATGGTGAACTTGTTGGGGATAAAATTGTGAGAAGGTTAGAGAAGAATTGCATCAGTAGAACCAACAATGTCAAAGGCTTCCCTGGTCTTGGTGGCTGCTCCAAGTGCTTGAACACACTCTACAGGGTCAGTTTTCTATTAATCTTTTCCTAAAATAGATAAAAAAAGGAAGTTTTTGTTTTGATTTGGGGTTGTTTGATTCGTTATTTTGACTTAGAATTTGATGAATCTTTCTTAAATATGATGAATTTGAGTTTATTTTATTGATGTTGATCTTCTTCATGGTTTGTTGATGTTGACTTAGAACCCCCCTCAGTCATCATGGATGATCGCATAAGCAGCGGCCATGACTTCCACCTTCCGTTTGGATGAAATACGGTTCACTGGTGAAAACGGCATCGTTTGGCACTTTAGAGACGAATTTGTCCACTAAAATTTCGTCCCAATCCACCTCAGCAACTGTAACGGCCACGTCATTCACTGCCCCTCCATGTCAGCTGGCTCCGTTGCCGTTTTTGACCCAAAATGGACGGAAGGGTATAATTGTCGGCTGTTTTAAAACGTGGAGGATCGAAATGTATTTTTCAATTTTGAGGGACAAAAATGTTCGCGTTTTAAAAGATCAGAGACCTATTTATCTTTTACTAAAAAATTTATGTGTATAGCATAACTATAAAATTAGTACATGAATCAATAAATACAACTCAAAATCAAACCTCGCACATGTGATGCATTGTTATTATTATATAAAATTTTACGTGAAAAAAACACTAAACAAAAAACTTTCAGACTCTATAATTTATATTCATGTATTGGAATTCTTTAAATGGATAAAATACTATTTTAATTTTTAATATTTAAATTAAGTCGTAATTTTATTTTTAATATTTAAAAGTTTTATTTTTATTTTAAAAATATTTTATTTCATTTTATTTTAAACTTTTGGTTAAAATTAACGATTTTTTAAAAAATATTCTTTTTTTAATTATGATTTTTATTTAAATAGTGACAAAAATTATAATTATAATAGTTATAGTAGTAGTTATAGTAATTTAAGAATTGAATAAAAATAATAAAAAAAAAAGAAAAAAAAGACAATAAAAAAAGATATTTTTAGAAAAAAATTTTAATTTTAATCAAATGACTAAAAAAAAGTAAAATAAAATGTTTAAAATAAAAATTAAACATTTTTTTTTGGTGACTGAAATAAATTAAACAAAGAAAAACAAAACAAACAAAACAAGGAACTGCTTAAATAGAGGGGCAGTCCCGTTTAAGACTACTCTTAAACTCTTCCCAAGGTGAAAGAAGCTCCACATGCGAAAGTTGTAACTTCATCGCCATCTTTGCCATAGTATCTGCCACCGTGTTTGCATATCTCATAATCAAACGAAAGTCAACACGCCAATTCCAATGCATGATATCTCTTATTTTGAGCACCAATGGATCAATAAACCCAAAACTATCTTGAGTAACAAGATTAAATGCTTCCACACAATCCGTCTCACAAATAACATCTCGTTGACCCACATCCCAAGTTAAGAGATATCCTCTCCAAATAGTAAACAATTCTCCTTGAAGAATACTATTACTCTCAATCATTCCCAAACACCCCCTTTGCCAACTCCCATTACAATCTCTAATAACACAAGCAAAACCAATACTATCACCCGAACCAAAATAATTAGCATCACAATTAATCTTAAAAGTACCAATGGATGGGGATTCCAAAAACCATTTAGAGTAGAGGGAAGGGACATACGTTGTAATTCAAAAATATTCCTAAGCTCCTTTTCTGAAGTTAATGCCAGACAAATCACTTTTTCCGGAGGGCAAGTTTCATGGGGATTAAATATGTCATTATTCCTTGCTCGCTATATCCACCAAAGTCCCGAAAAGAACTTGAACGGATGCTCTCTGCTATGATACAAGAACCAGTTCTTCAAATCCAAAGGATNCTTAAGACACAACCAAGCCAAAAACTTATGCTTTTCCGGAACAAGCTGACGTCAAAGCCAATTCTCCCGCTCCTCCCAACCAAACAGTTGCTTACACAACTACAAGTAACTATTGCGTGAGTTATAGACTTTGACAGCAGACCCACTCCAATACCAACCAAAAAATTAAACATTTTAAATGTGAAGAACAGAATTAGAACTTAACTTAAACATTAAAAATTAAAAAAAGGTAGTTCATCCTAATTTAAAATCTTATATGATTATAACTCCTACATAATAAATCATATAATAATAAATTAATAATAAAATATTTAAAATTTAATACCTTTTTCTTCACTATAAAGGAACTCCTTCGAGTTTGGAAATAAGTAATAAATGTGTTTAATAATTCAATTTTTTAAAATATTATTGTTTTAATTGAAAAATAAAATTAGAGTAATACTAAAAAACTAACACTTTAAAGATTCAATTTCAATTAATATTATAACAAATTTTTAAATAAATTCAGTATAAAACTTATTAAAAATAAATATTTGTCAAATTTTAAATGTTCTAAATTTAAAAAATTTAAAAATTTTAATATTAAATATTGATCGTCATGTTAGTTGTATAATGTTTATTCTACATATTTTGTAAATCTCATTCTCTTAGAAATAAATCACAAATCAATTAATCTTCTTCGAATAAACATAGTAATAATCGATAACACTGAGATCGCAACAGTAATTAATAGACCAAAGTGCCTAAAGATTCCTTAAACCTCAATAAAATAAACTGCAAAAAAAATGACAGGAACTGACTCACAGGGAGTGAATCTTCTCACTTTTTTCTTTAATTGTTTAATAAAATATACTTTTTTTATTATTTAATATTTTTAATATATTTTTTATTTAAAAATATAAAATAAAAATGATATTTTATCAAATAATTAAAAAAATTGAGAAGATGTATTCATGTTAAGACAAACAGTATAGGCCTATAAGGCAAGACCAACAATGAGGATCCGCCGTACGTATATGTCAGTGTGGGTCCCAATATCACAGATCTTCTACTTCTTGCGTCTTACGTGTCATGATCTCATTGGCTAAGGCCCACAGGCCCCACATCACTAACCGTGCGCCGCCCCGCACCCACGCCCTCAGCAAACCGTGACGTTCATATATTTGCTACTACTAACTACTAATAACCTTTCTTCATCCTTATTCTTATTCATGGCCATGCTTTTATTTCCATTTTCCTTTTTTCTCCTTTTCATATATTTAATCAGCCACACGCTATTATTCATCCCTTCGTTGAAACTAAAACAAAAGTACAAGACAAAGCTAATTAGTGTATAAACAGGAATATACAAATCAATTCAGAACACCCACATAATCGTACCTTTGTTTCTTTCATGAAGACAGATGCCAATAGAAGGGTGATGTGTTTTTTTCAAATAAAATACACTGCTATTATTGTTTTGGGCATTTTTCTTTTCTTCTGGGGAATCTGATTCCTCAGTATAGTGGTTGAAAACTGGGAAGAAAGAAAACTCGAATTTTGAGGCGTGACTCGTGTACCCTATAGGCTGTTTGATGAAATGCGCGAGAGGGGGTTGTGTTGTATAGCTGGTGAATTGCATTGAGCTCAAGGTGTTTGTGAAAAGTTCTGATTTGTTTCTGGGCATTGAAGATTGGAAATTGAGGTGTTGTTTTTTGGGGCATGTGAATTGCGTTGGTGGAGGATAAGAGAGGAAAGGGGATGGCAAGGGACGGGAGCGTAGTCCCTGCGGACCCGCAGGCGATGGCGTTAGTGAAGAAGAAGACGCAGTCATCGCGAAGTTGGATTCTGTTCGATGCATCTGGGCAAGGGTCTCTTCTTGATGTGGACAAGTACGCCATCATGCACAGGGTTCAGATTCACGCTCGTGATCTCAGGATCCTTGATCCCTTGCTCTCTTACCCTTCCACCATACTTGGTCGTGAGAAGGCCATTGTTCTTAACTTGGAGGTGCCCTAAACTTATTATCATTTCTTTACTTCTTTTTGTTTTAATGGTTTTTCGAGATGCAATTTGTTCTCTGTTATTGATTTGGTTTTGCTTTTTTCTTTTTTCCCAGCATATCAAGGCAATTATCACCGCTGAAGAGGTTAGTTAGTCAGATTATTTAATTGTTTTTTTTTTCTGTGATTTTTTTTGGGGTTGACTTTTTCTGATAGTTGGTTGAAACTTATTTCTGGAGTTTACATCAGGGTGTGTTGAATTGAAGAAAAACTGGTTGTGAAGCAATTTCTCACCATGAGACTTTTTTCTTTAAAATATATATGTTCTCTTGTCAACTGGTATTACAAGAGACCAATAAATGTTTTATATACTTGTCTCTTCAGTATACCAATCGGCTAAAGCTGAAAGAATTTGATTTGTTCTAGCTGCACGGGTCACAATATTCTTGCTGTTTTTATATGGACTACTTGTTAAATATAAAATCGTTCATGTGCTTCCACGCAATAACTTAAGTATTTGAGAGAGAGCGAGCTTTATGACATAGTATGAACTTATTTGATCCTTGTTGTTCCCTATTCTTCTAAGTATAAATTGATTCCCAGCATTCGGTGTGAAGACATGTTAGATATAAAAGCATTCAAATACCTCCATCCAATAGTTTAAACTTTTGGGAGACAGGTTTTGATACAACTAGAATATTGTGAAGTCAGCCTCATCAAATTCATTTACGTTGTTCTCTGACCTGGTTTGTGTATTTGTGATCAGTGTATCAAATATCAACCTTTTGCCTGTGTGGAACAGACTGTTTATACAGATTGAGATGGATATCTGTTTCTGGATTGTAACTGTATTTAGATTATTGGATAGGTATTACTGCGAGATCCAACGGATGATAACGTGGTCCCTGTTGTCGAGGAACTGCAAAGACGACTTCCTCAAGTAGGTTCTGGTCATCAACAAGAAGCGGATGGTAAAGAGTACAATGTTGGTCAACTTGATATGGAAGGAGCTGAAGAAGATGGTACGTTACATTATACACGAAGCATGGCAATATGATGTCAAACATTTTGACTTTTTCTGCTTCTAAGGGAAATTTATCCTTCTATTTGCATCATCTCGTGACCTTGTTATTTGTGAATGAGCATTGATATACTAGATATTAAATTTATTCTTCTCCAACATTTTTTATTTTATTTTTCCTTGGCATCTGAATGTTCTAGATTAAGCAATGCAGAGTCACCCTTTGAATTTCGGGCTTTGGAGGTTGCTTTAGAAGCCATTTGTAGTTTCCTTGCGGCACGTACAACAGAATTGGAGATGGCTGCTTATCCTGCATTGGATGAACTTACCTCTAAGGTACATATATAATTGAACTCCTTATTTTATTTATTTATGTTTAATTTTGGTTCTGAGCTGAAA
>NC_029780.3:89678884-89691788 GCF_000817695.3 Arachis duranensis
TCTGTTATCAACAGTTTTAGTCTCTTGGTTCTGCAGATTAGCAGCCGTAATTTGGATAGAGTTCGAAAATTGAAGAGTGCAATGACTAGGCTGACTGCTAGGGTGCAAAAGGTAAGAGCGATAATTTATGTATTTGGAAAATCATCTTGTATGCCAATAAATTTGCGCCTGCTGCCCCTCACTTCAATGTTTTTGATACTCTGGACTTTTTTTTGAATTGAAATAGGCTATTCGGTTTGTAGTGATGCATGAGAAATTTATAATGCTTTCATATCAGTTCACTAGTTCCAAATTTCATTAAAGATCAGAAGATTCAATTCTCAATACTTCATTGACCCTTTCGTGTTATTCTTTAGTGGTACATAAAGGTGAAAGATATACAAGGGTATCTTTGCTTCTCTTTTGAATTGAGCTTTATTATATACCACTCTAGCATGTATGAATCTTCAAAATGATACATAGTTTGATACTTGTTTACACAACTAAACTTCGTAGTTACTTATTTCTTCCTTTTTTGGTGAAATAGATTATGTCAATCTCTTGTACTTCTACATGTGATAGTTAGTACTTAGTACAAGTTCAGGATTTTTTTTGTTCCTTTCCTAGTTACTTCATCCATTTTGTTTTCTTCAAGAATAAACATGACAACTTTGGTGTGCTAGGATCTTGTGTAAAGTTTACCTGATTTCGTCTTTCAAGCCACTGTATACCAATTTGGGATGCTTATTATTTTAAGAGAATTACAAACATAGGATCCAAATGTTCCCAATTTAAAATTTTATTTTGTCCTGTAGAATAGCAATTTTTAGAGATAACAGCTAGTTATTGACAGTGAAAGATCATGTACATCTCCATCAGTAGAGCAAACATCTTAATATATGAGATATATTTTGAAGAGAACCCTACATTTTATAAACCAGTTTAGACAGCTTATGCTTTTTTTTAGTTAAATAACAATAACAATACATAATACTTCTGACAAAAAAAAAAAAAAAAGAAACAATACATAATACTTAAAACCAGGATTCCCTGAGAACTATATACTTAATCTTTACTGTCTATTCTAAACCCAGTGCTGTTCATTCATTCCTTTTCCATCTTTTCATTATTATTGTAATATTTTCTCCAACGAGTTTATAAGTAGACTATATTAGTTTATAGGGGTTATCATTGTTGTAAGAGTGATGTCCTTTCAACCCTAAACAAAATACTTCATCTATCTAATCATAATATTAGATTAATTTCTTCACAATGTGTTCATCAACGCATTGCTCAACTGTATATGGTGGATTTTGTAAAGCTCAAAAGGACTGTAAACCTTCTGGATCAGTTTTAACTGGAATACAACATATATTCTCTTCCCTGTCAAATCATCAGTTCTATCAATTCATAGTTTCTAACTTGTTATCTGCTGTAGGTGAGAGACGAACTTGAACAACTACTGGACGATGATGATGATATGGCTGACCTCTACTTATCAAGAAAGTTGGCAAGCGCATCACCAGTTAGTGGATCACGTGGCGGTGGTGGTGCTTGGTTTGCTGCTTCCCCCACCATAGGATCAAAGATATCCAGAGCGAGTAGAGCAAGTCTAGCCACAGTTCATTTGGATGAAAATGATGTCGAAGAGCTTGAAATGTTACTTGAGGTTATACTATTTACTTGAGAGAATATAGAAGGAAAGGGTCTTCAGTTCTTGTTTAATGGCAGAACAAAGCTGTGCTAACTTATAAGTGATGGTTGTTCTATTTTCAGGCTTATTTCATGCAAATCGACGGCACATTGAACAAATTAACCACGGTAGAATCATCTTATCTTATTTTTTTTATATGTCAGACACTTGCTAGATTAATTATAATGTATTTCAGGAGATTTCTTTGTACTAATTAAGTAGTTGGACAAAGTTATAATTAATTGTGAAGAATATCTCCTATCTAATTTCTAGGCAGTGAACTGAAGGCTAGACCTTTTAGGCAGAGGCTTCTAGTTTTAGATTTGCAAGCATGTTGACGTTTGAACAGATTAAAAAGGGAACTTTTCTTATTTCCGTGGCACATAAGAGGGTGTCTTTCAAATCTAGTGCCAAAATTGATGCTTTATAGATTTGTTCATGGTGAGATGTGTTAGATGGTCATCACCTTATGCATTAAGCATATCATATAGGGTCAGAAAACTAAGATGCTTAAGAGAGCAACAGTCTATTTCCAACACCAAACAGCCCGATAAACAAGAAACAGATAAAAGCCCAATACAGCAATCAGATATTGGCAGTTTTTTCTTTCACCTCTTCTAGAACATTTTAGTTACTATGACTCACCATTTGTGAGATGCTTTTCCATGTGATTTCATTTCGGTAAATTTGTATAGCTTCTCTTAGATTTTATTATTCTTAGCTCTAGCAGCCTTTGCCTTTCATATATGTATATATTGCTTGTGTTCTTTATTGATAATTAATGACAGAAAATTAACTTCTTCGTCTTTATCCATTTTCTCAGTTGAGAAAACCGCTGATCCAAATAATCAATCACTCTCAACACCCATAGGCATCTCAACACCATTTGTCACCGTTGATGTCACTCAAAATTCTTCAAGTCCCTTTTATTTTGCATTCATCCCAATGAAAGCCCTATGTCTGTCCTAGTTACTCCTGTTCTTAGTGGTAACGATTAATCAATTATCAGTCTTGGTCTCAAGCTTTTCAGCTCACCATCATCGCCTAGAACAAACTCCCATTCCTAACTGGTAGTATCTACAGAAGTATGTTATTAACAAATAGGTTTGCATAAACTGTGATTTTGCCATTTTATCGCAAAGCAACAAAGTTTTTGATTTTATTCATCTTCAGATAGTGCACTAAATTTAATCGTGTTAAATATCATATATTTCTAACTTGTAATTACTTTACTATTTATTTTCATTATCAGCTTCGCGAGTATATTGATGATACTGAAGACTATATCAATATCCAAGTAAGTGACCAGAAGTTTAGTGGTACTGGTGTTTTTTATATTTTTCTGGTTGGTATTTGGTGATATGCATGTAATACAAGCAAAGTTTTTTGTTTTTTTGTTTTTCCAGCTTGACAATCATCGAAACCAGCTCATTCAGGTTTGTTTATGTGGCTCATCCATCGGTATTCTGTAACGTTATTTTATTTTCTTGTGGATGCTATGGCGTTTAAACATTTGTATATATGTTATGCAGTTAGAACTCTTCCTTAGCTCTGGAACTGTGTGCCTATCCTTCTTTTCCTTGGTGACTGCAATATTTGGCATGAACATTCCATATACGTGGAATGAAAATCACGGTTACATGTTCAAATGGGTAAGCTTAGACTGATTATTTTTCACTCATATGCCACAAAGCTTTTAACTTATGTTTTTGTGAATACAAAATGAGAGATATCTTATTTATTCACAGGTAGTTATTATCTCTGGAACAATTTCTGCCGTTACGTTTCTGTTGATTATTGCATATGCTCGTAAAAAAGGGTTGGTTGGATCATGAAAAGAATGAATGAATATTGACTTGCAGTGCCTTGCACTGTTACATTCAAGATGATTCAAGGTTAATTATCTGCCTGGATTCAAGTACCTTAAAACAGATTAAAAGTTGAACAAGTTAATATTTATATGCTTTCATTTCAATCCAATACTACATCTTAGATAGATGTGATTTTTTTTTAACCTCCTATTTTCCCATTTCCTTGATATACAATCCGACTAAAATTTTTGAGTTTGTTGCTACAGAAATTCATGTATTCTTGACTATTGAGCAATATCCTAAGAATTTGGATTCTCTATATTTTGAATTTTCAAGTAAATATGATCTCTTACCTTTAAATGATTTCTCTTTATTTTTTCTTGGTTCCACCTATCAAATAAATGGTGAGAGATCACACTTTAACTTCTAAAGTGAAATGCAAAATTTAGAGGATCCAAATCCATATCCTACATAAAATAGAATGGAAATGGGTTTTAGATTTTGATATGTATATATGGCAGCACTCTTCCAGACGTCCCCTTAATTATTTGTCATCTTTACTATTGGGACATGCATGTTCACATTGTTCTCTGGTTTTTGACAAAAAAAGGTGAATAGAGCAGTTGAAGATAGATATAGATATATATATGGTGTTTATGTTACCTATGATTAGGATGGTTATATAAGTGTTGTTAAAATTAAAATTATGTATATTTTTTTTTTATATTTAGGTAACATTTTTTCTTTTATTTTTAAATTAAAAAACATTGTTAAATAATAAAAAATATTACTTTAATGTTAATAACACTTTTTAAGACATTGTGGTCATCATAGCCATCAAAATATAGACTCCATAATATATATAATTTATTTTCATACATCACTAGTATAAAAGAGTTTTACAACAAACAAATAATTGTGTTGTCATATTAATAGAAGTAACTAATTTCTAATCTCATTACTTAAAAAAGTATCGAAATTCATGAATCAGATTGGATAGATGTATAAAATTTTTTACATTATTAGTATATCATATTAAACTATATATAATATGATTCAACGGTTGGATTAATTAAATTCATCACATAATATGATTTAACGGTTGGATTAATTAAATTCATCACGTATAAGAAATTATTCAAGTCAACTAGAGGGGTATATATATATTTCAAATAAAATTTTTGATTATCAATTTTTAAGTTGTTGGAATAAATTTATTGAATTTAATTATTAAAATAACTTAGTTATATAAGTAAAAAATTAAAATCCTTACAAGAATGCAACTTTCACACTAAAATCAATTATTTTTATTTTTAATATATATTTTATATTTTATATTAATAATTAATTTTAGTAATTAATTTTAGTGTATTAATAATATTTTTTATTATAATATATGTATTAAGTCAATTTGGCTATGCTCCTAATCTCGTGTAATTGCTAAAGTTGAACACTTTTGAAAACCTATGGGGTTGTTGACCTTGCATTAATTGCTTTCTTTCATTTCACATATTGGATGGGGATAAATAATTGATAAGAAAGTTTAGGAATTTTTATTAAAATTTGGTTAGTATTTAATTATAAAAAAAGTGAATACTTTTATATTATTAAATTTAATTTTACATTATTAAAAATACTAATAATAGTTAATTGATGATTACAAATCACAAAATTTGTTGGTCTTAACATTTTTCATAAACGATAAACACCATTTTAAAAGTCTAGAAAAAAAATATTTTATTGGGTTAATTAAAATATAAATTTGTTTTGTATGAATCCGATTATACTTGTGTTACATAAGGAAGTTTCATCAACTTCTTCTTTTATTTATTCTCTTAATTTTATTATATAGGTGGTAGGTCATGACTCGTGTTAAAAGATTTCCTTTCAAATTGATGTTCTATTATATGCAAGATAAAAAATAAAAAATGTTATCTTTTGTTATAGTAAAATAATTATATAATGTACTCAGTAATATTATTCCGTGCAAGACAAACGTGACACGATTTATGATTATACAAATCATTTGACTCAATCAAAATGAACAAAGTTGTTTCATATATATGTAGATTGGATGATAATATTAAATGTTCTATATTATTGCGAATATATTAAAGGTAATATATACAATTTTTTTATACTAACAATATTGTTATGAGTCTTGCAAAATCAATACTTGAAAAAGAATCGCACATTGAGAGACTAACACTTAAAAAAGAGCCTTATACATCACTATTATACTGTTAACAAATCAAAATCAAATCCCAAACTTTGTAGTGATTATAAAGAAGGAAATTATAATCAAACATAACATACAAAAGAGATTTTACATCTCAATCTTTATTTTTGTATCTTTAAATTTCATTTTAAAAGGTAATATCTAAATACAAAATGGAACCTGTGTGTTTATACTACAATTAGAAAAAAATGTGTTCATTATCATACTATTTACTATTAATAAGATAATACAAGATGCAATCTATGTGTTTAAACTATCATTAAAAAATGTGTTGATTAATTAACATACTATTTACTATTAAATAAGCATCTTACTCACTTATCTTGAGTTTAAATCTTATCTATCAGATTAAACATAAATTAATATGATAACATTTAAAATAGTCTCTAAAAAAAAATTTCACAAAATAATCACTCTAAGAATAGTTATTTACATTAAAATGTGTTCATGTAAAAATAACAATTAAATGATAGACACTTATTATATGAAATAGTTTAGTCAAAAATACTAAATTATCTAATTTTTCAAAAAAACCTAATTCTAATTTTTTTAATACAAAATTAACAAATAGATATAATTTTTAAAGGATCATTGAGAATTAACACAATTGAGATACAATGTAAAGAAAATAACAGCATAGTAAATTTAAATCTTTTAAATTTTAAATTTTTATTTTAAAGGATAAAGTAAGATTTTTCATCTTTAAATAATTTCTATCTTATATTTTTTCTTGATCTTATTTGTGAAATAAATAATAAAAAATTATATTTTATTCTTTAAAATAAAATTTAAAATTTAGAAGATGTAAATTAAGGGGGAGTGCATAGAGTTGGATAGAGAGAGGGGGTAGTGTATCCGACAAAGAACCCCTTCAAATTACACATCACATTCACACGCCGTCGGGAACGAACGAAGAACGCATATATACAACTCTTTCTCTCTTCCCCTCGTCTTTTCACACACAAGCATATATATACGTTGTTTTCTGAGCCCCAAACACATTAAAATAAAACGAAAAGAGACTCAACCCGCCCTCATCATCATTGTACCAATCGAAAACCGCACCCGCTGCACGTGCCTTCGATAATCCAAGAACCCAACCCCTCCCTTGTCCCTTGCTTCTTCAAGAACCGTGCCCTTTCATCGGATCGATCACACAATCCTTCAATCCCTTTTTGTTTTTCCTTTCCCATCATCATCATCAGTAGCTGTGTCGTTCTTCGTCGAGAATGAGGTTGTTTGTATTATTCACCATCATCATCATGCACCATGTCCATGTGGAGCTTTTGTAGTACGTTACCGTACGGAAATCATTAGCTGCTTCTTGTGCCGTATCTTTCTTGTTTATGCTTTTCTTTGCGTCCTTGTCAGATATAGACATATACATACATACATACAAATACATACGTATATATATACAGAAAACAAAAGAATGACGGGGCAAGCGGTGAAGCTGAATAGAGCCAAGCTTGAGGCATGCTTAACATGTCCTTTGTGCAATAAATTGTTCAACAATGCCACCACCATTTCAGAATGCTTACACACTTGTCAGTACACCTCCTCCTCCTTCTTGCTTTTTTTTTTTTTTATCTTTCTTTCCCCTTTTTCTTTTTATTTTTAGTTTCGATCGGATTTAATTCTCTTTTATCTGGCCCTGTTGTCTCGGTAAATTCAATACAATTTTTATTTATTATGGTCGTTCTTTGATACATTATTAATTTTTTGTATCTGATACGGTCATCTTTTGGTACAACTTTTATTTATTTTGTTCACTCTTTGATACATTATTTGTTACTGTCACGTATTAGTACTTTTCTAATCAATTCTGTGGAAAATGTATGTATCTATCACCTGATATCTTTTGATGCATTTTTGGTTGTGTCACTGTGAGTATGTTCCATGCAGCATGTAATGTGAGCTGAGTCTGTGTTTGTTGAATAACAGTTTGCAGGGGATGCATAGATAAGAAGCTAATAGATGAGCAACTAAAGCACTGTCCAGTATGCAATGCTGACTTGGGTTGTTCTCCACTTGATAAATTAAGGTACCCACCACCATCAATGGCTAATTTTACTCTTATCATCACATGATTATTATTTTGTATCATCACTTTATTTATTTATATTCTGATGAATGTCAGGGTTAATGATTTAGTTAAGATAGAGGATTTAAATTAAACATGTTTGAGCACTTTTATGTGCTAAAACTATGCAGCTTTTCTTTTGTACTCTTTGTGTCACTATTTTTCCTGAAATTTTAGCATATGTTGTGTTGAAAATACACAGGACAGATCATAGTTTACAAGATTTGAGGAACAAAATTTTGCCTGAAGAAGGAAAAAAAATTGCCAAGACACCTAAGAATTGTGTGAAAAGAAAGAAGAAATCTCTGTCTTCTCTAGAAGCCAACGCAACAGAAGCAAAAGCTGCTACTCCTGAGAGAGAAGTTTCCGCGCCTTCGCAACCGGATTGTTCTTCTCCTAAGCCTGAAAAGGTGGAGGAAGATGTCAGGAAAGACGAGAAACAACCGCGGAGGATAGGAATCTTGGATGAAGTCTCTACAAAGTTAACTGCAAGAAGAGCTAAAGTTGTAGCAAGAAAAAAGTACCTTCTGAAAGAGTTAACATCATCTTGTGAACCGGATAAAGTAACGGGAGATCAGAAGAAAGAAAATGATGACCGGTTTCAGCTTGAAATTTCCAATGACAGTTCCAAAGCCAGAGTTCAGGTAAATGAGACAAAGTCCTCTTACATTTTTTGGCTCTGTGTTTTCTTGTTCTGAATATATGCTTTGTTTGGATTAGCAGAATCCTTCAAAACCAGATTCAAGTCAACAAATAGTGCCAAACAAGATTCCAATTGACAATGTTGAATCATGGCAAGAAGCTCTTGATTTGTGTGAGCCATTAAATTCCATTGTAGAAGCTGCAAGGAAGAACAAATCTTGCAGTAAGTCCACTATGCAAGAACATGCTGTCATTCCATCAGTAAAGTCAAGTGACAATGATGGCCAGCCTAAGGTTGAAAATGGTGATGAGAATGAATCGAATCGTTCGAGATCATCGGATACAAAAGGAAGAAAACTCAAATTCTCTGAGGACTTGAATGTTCCAGTACAGCAGCCTGTGATTACTTCAAATGGTGAAAGCAACAGAGGGTTTGGTCCAGTTTGGTTCTCCTTGGTTGCTTCTGAAGTGAAGTGAGAAAAAATTACATTTCATGTGTTATTCAATTTTTTGATCTTTTGAAAATTTATTAACTATATTTGTATGTTTGTGAATTATGAATTGCTGGACACAGCGAAGAAAGTGCAAAATTGCCAAAAATAACCCCCAGCTACTTAAGGGTCAAGTAAGTTATATATATATATGTATTCCCATTTTCTATTATTAATTTGCTGTGTTCTGATGTTTGAAATGCACAATGTCATGCATGAAGTAATTAACTGTTTATCTTGATTATGCTTTTGTATGTTCAATTCATAGTATCTGATCTAAACCTTTTTTTTTCTCTTCAATGCCTTACTCCGGCATTTCTCCTTGGGACTTATTTTCTATTTTTTTTCTTGTGTAATTATGTTAGGATCTCAATAGTATATGCGTAAATTACTACTAGCAATAACTAGTCAAGAGTAGTTAGTTTGTTACAGTTGATTAGTTACTTGAATAGTATACACAGAAGTTACAGGGACACAATTTTGGAAGAAGAAAAAGATGGTTAAGGTTTACTAGTGTATGTAAGAATGAGAAATATCAGGAACCAATACTTTTTTTTTATCAATTTTAGTTAATACTTTGGTCCAATATTTTATTTTTATATTATTACGATCTAGAATATAAGGTTAGAATTTAGTATAAAAATAAATTTTGTTGGTAACGTAGATGTTATGCCCCTTTACTTTGAAAGTTTGCATCATGGTTTCATGATTTTAAAATTTTCAGTTGTTGGAAAGGTCTTCTTTGTGGTGCTCCATTGAAAACACAAATTAAATGTAATAGTTGTCTTTAGTTTATGTTTTTGTGTAGCATATACTTTATATAGGTGCACGAATTTCCTCTAACCAATATTCAAATTTGTTTATAGGGATGGTAGTTTACTTGTTTCCCATATCAAAATGTATATAGTGAAGAAGCTTGGTCTTGTTAGCGAATCCGAGGTATACTAGTGTTTCTTTATTATTTTTTTGTTTTCACATCTTTCGAAAAATATTGAAAATGAAAACAGAAACCAAACAGATCCTAATTGCTTTCACGAATTCCAGGTGGAGATCTCTTTGCAAGGTAAACCGGTTCTACCTTGCATGCAACTGCAAAACTTGGTAGAGTTGTGGCTGCAAACAAAGCCATTGAATGAGAAGATTCAAACACATGTTGGAAGCTCAGCTAAGGATTTTGTTATGGTCCTTTCATATCATCGAAAGTCCTGAGAGCTCTCATATCAATTAATCGCCGTTACATTCTTTTGGAATCAATTTATATACATTGGCATTCTTGAAGGTTGACAATAGTCTTCATCGTTGGTCAAAACAAAGGAATATGTTTTTCTGTTAAGTATAACTATATATGACTTCTTCTTCTTCTTCTTCTTATTATGTTTTGTACGCATGCAAAAGAGATCCATGACCAATGTTTTTTTGGATTTAGTGAGGCTGTATATATGTCAGCGATGATGCTAATTTCAACCTATATATGTTGGTAGTAATCTCAGTGATGATGCTGGCAATTTGATCCTGTTTGTCTTATTACAATAGCACAGCTAGTAACTAAATTGTCATATTAATAAGGTCAACTATATATATGGATCAATGTTATAATGTTTTGTTACAAATTTTCAATCTAACAACGAGACAATATTGACAATTAAACAATTTGTAAAATTTAAGATAAGTAAAATAATTTTATAAAAATTGGTTAATATTAACTGAAAAAGGACTTTTCCAACGTTACTCATTATAATGTTTTGGTACAAATTTCAACTTAATAACGAGACAATATACCCAAGTTCTATTATGGTCAATGTTTATTATTATTTTTATTTTTATTTTTATTTTTTTACAATGATTCATTTCTAAAATACTGGAGAGTTAATTAACACATAAAGCTGTATGCTTGTCACATATGTGAATTCTTTTAAGAATGATATAGTTCAATTTATAATTAAGAGGTGGAAATTAAAACTCCCCTGACATCCCACTCTGAAGGAAATTTTTTTCCATGTTCGTAATAACCCAACCCAGCTAGGGCATCGGTACTAGGGGTTCAAAATGGATCCAAATCGTATAAAACTAACTAACTGAACTAAACAAATCAAAAATCGAAATAAAAAAGATATTTTGCTATTTTTTGCGGTTTGATTCGGTTTTCAATTTTTATAATAAAATCTCTAATCAAATTGAATTAGTTACTTAAAAACCCTGAAAACCAAATCCCCCCAACCCCAAGTAGCTGCCACTACCACACTCAGCAACTCTAGTCCCATCTCTCTCCGCTCTCCATTTTTTTCTCGAGTCCTCGACCACTCCACAGTTCCAAAAACTCCCTCCTCCCACCCTTACAGAGCCGTCATCATCTTAGCCATTGACGTCGCTGGATGATGCCAGGGCATCAAGGCCAGTTTTACTGACCTTTTCTTTACTGTTTTAGGATAGTTTCATGCGTTTTTTTAGTGAATAAGGCAAGTTTTGGATAAAGTTACACTTACACCTTGATTCAAGCAACTTTTGTGAACTTTGCATAATTTCATGAGTATTTTGCTAGAATTGCATGATAAATTGATGATGCATAATCTCATGACTTTGGCTAGAGCTTTGATGCACTTAATTGCTTGTTTTCAGGGTAAAGGAAGCAAGGAAGAACCACGTTAGTATTCACGTTAACCTAGTTAACGTGAACACTAACGTGGAATGGTAAAGCCTGCAACGTTAATGAGAAAAGTGATCACCAATAACGCCTGCAAAGCCACCCAAAGCTCACGTTACTTGCCACGTTAACTAAGTTAAAATGGTAGTTAACGTAGAAGAAGAAGGAACTCCAACGTTAATGGTAAAAGTGAACACCATTAACGTTGGAGAACTTGGCAATGATCCACGTTAAGAGTCACGTTAACTTAGTTAACGTGAACTCTAACGTGGAAGAAGAAACAAAAGCCAACGTTAGTGATACTCACTTTTGTCACTAACGTTATACCATCTAGCATTGCCTACGTTAACTTTCACGTTAAGACTATTAACATGAAAGTTAACGTGGAATTGAGATCAAAGAGCCAACGTTAGTGACACTCACTTTTGTCACTAAAGTTGGGAGATGGCTTCACTACTACGTTAAGAACCACGTTAACTTAGTTAACGTGAGTTCTAACGTAGAGAATGTGGCATTTGGAGCGTTAGTGACAAAGGTGAGTGTCACTAACGCTCTCGAAGGTGGATCACACCTACGTTAAGAGTCACGTTAGCTATACTAACGTGGATTCTAACGTAGGAACATAGGGGCACTAAGCAACGTTAATGGGAAAAGTGATTCCCATTAACGTTTGCGAAGGGGTATAAGCCAACGTTATTGGAAAAAGTGAGTCCCAATAACGTTAGCCAAGTTTTGAGAAAGCAACGTTAGTGGTCACGTTAAGACCACTAACGTTGGATTTAACGTGGATATATGAGGTTGGAACGTTAGTGGAAAAAGTGAATGCCACTAACGTTCTCGAACCCACAATGGAAATCAACGTTAAATCTCACTAAATACCCAAAGCCTAATTCATCTTTCTCTGCAAGTTGGGCCCACTAAAGATGAGAACTACTTCAACTCAAGATCCAAAGCCCACATCCAAGACTTGAAGAACTCACTAGAAGATCAAGAGGAGTAGTATATATAGGAGTAGTTTGAACTATAGAGAAGCTTGGCACTTTTGGGAACTACTCTCTATAGATTTACTTTTCTGCACTTTTAGCATGTATTCTTCTTTTCTGCCATTTTTCATTTCTAGAGCTATGAACAACTAAACCCCTTTCATTGGGTTAGGGAGCTCTGCTATAATTTGATGGATAAATTATAGTTTTCATTCTTCTTCTTCTTTCTTTTCTCTTGATCTTACTAGAAAGCTTTCGATATTAATTCAATTGGTTAGTTATCTTGGAAAAGAAACTCTCCATAATTGGATCTCCTTTGAGCCTTGGAAAAGGGATGAGGAG
>NC_029780.3:89691794-89694377 GCF_000817695.3 Arachis duranensis
CAATTAAATCAAGGAATTGGGCAATTGTTCAAGCTTAGAGAGATTGGATTGCCAAGGAATTGGGATCCAATCACTTAAGATTGCCAAGGAGATCAATGAATGCATTGATTGAGGAAGAGATGAGAATGAACTTGATCCGAAGAATGCAACATCTCCTGAACCCAATGATTTCTCCATTTCTGATCTTACCCATTCACTTTACTTTATGCCATTTAATTTCATGCTCTTTACCCCAAATCCCCATTTAAGATTCTGTACTTTAATTTCTGTTATTTAATTTCCAGTCATTTAAATTTCTGCATCTCAATCTAAATTCTGTTTAGCTCAACTAGCACATTCTTCTAACTAAAATTGCTTGACCAATCAATCCTTGTGGGATTCGACCTCACTCTATTGTGAGTTTTACTTGACGACAATTCGGTATACTTGCCGAAGGAAAATTTGTTGAAAGACAAGTTTTCATGCCTCAAGTTTATGGCGCTGTTGCTGGGGATTGATTTTAAATCAACAATGATTAAGTTTAAAGATCACTAGATTAAGTATTTTTCTTTTCGTTTAGTTTATTCAGTTAATTTCTTTTAGTTTATTTTAATTTCTTCCTCACCCCCTGCAGCCTCTTTTATTTCTTTCGTTCTTTCTTCCTTTGATTACTATTCTGCTCACTAACCCACTAACTGTTTGATAATTTGAATCACTCACACTAACAATTACTCTAACAAGAATAGTTTCTTCATTTTATCTCCTGTTGTGCAATCTGTTTGTTGTATGACAGGGAAAAGAGAAGGAGCTTCAACATCCTTTGATTCAAAACCTGAAAGAACCATTTGGAGACTAAGAAGGGAAGCAAGAAGGAAAATGATTATTGGTGCTGAGGAAGAAGAGGAAGAGTATTTTGAACCCAACATGGAAGAAAATATGGAGAACAATCATGAAGAAGAAGCTCATAATCATGTCAGAGAAGGCCATGCAAACCGGGTTGGGCAAGAAAGGAGAGTCTTAGGATCTTATATCAATCCTAATCCTGGAAACTGTGGAAGCAGCATTCAGAAGCCCACCATACATGCCAACAATTTCGAGCTAAAACCCCAGCTCATCACTCTTGTGCAGAATAATTGCTCATTTGGAGGAGGTGCTCAAGAAGATCCTAATCAACATTTGACCACCTTCCTGAGGATTTGTGACACAGTGAAGTCCAATGGAGTCCACTCAGATGTCTATAGGTTGCTCTTGTTCCTTTTTTCACTCAAGGACAAGGCAGCCAAATGGCTTGAATCATTCCCAAAGGAGAGCTTAACTAATTGGGAAGAAGTGGTGAACAAGTTTTTAGCAAGATTTTACCCTCCTCAAAGGATCAATAGGCTAAGAACTGAGGTGAAAACTTTTAGACAACAAGATGGTGAGACACTTTATAAAGCATGGGAGAGATTCAAAGACCTAACAAGGAGATGCCCACCAGAGATGTTTAATGAGTGGGTTCAACTTCACATCTTCTATGAAGGTCTTTCCTATGAGTCAAAGAAGGCTGTAGATCATTCATCAGGAGGCTCTTTAAACAAGAAGAAAACCATTGAAGAAGCCATAGATGTCATTGAAACAGTTGCTGAAAATGACTACTTCTATGCCTCTGAAAGAAGTAACACCAGAGGAGTAATGGAGCTGAACCACATGGATGCATTGTGATGAGCGGATAATTTATACGCTTTTTGGCATTGTTTTTATATAGTTTTTAGTAAGTTTGAGCTACTTTTAGGGATGTTTTCATTAGTTTTTATGTTAAATTCACATTTCTGGACTTTACTATGAGTTTGTGTGTTTTTCTGTGATTTCAGGTAAATTCTGGCTGAAATTGAGGGACTTGAGCAAAACTCTGAAGAAGGCTGACAAAAGGACTGCTGATGCTGTTGGAATCTGACCTCCCTGCACTCGAAATGGATTTTCTGGAGCTACAGAACTCCAATTGGCGCGCTCTCAACGGCGTTGGAAAGTAGACATCCAGAGCTTTTCAGCAATATATAATAGTCTATAATTTATTCGGAGATTGACGACGTAACTTGGCGTTGAACGCCAAGTACATGCTGCTGTCTGGAGTTAAACGCCAGAAAAATGTCATGATCCGGAGTTGAACGCCCAAAACACGTCATAACTCGGAGTTCAACTCTGGATTGTATTTTGAATCCTGTGATCACGTTTTGGGGGCTGGCTATTCGGCCATGCCTGAACCTTTTGCTTATGTATTTTCAACGGTGGAGTTTCTGCACACCATAGATTAAGGGTGTGGAGCTCTGTTGTACCTCAAGTATTAATGCAATTCTATTCTCTTTTATTCAAATCTCTCTTATTCTTATTCCAAGATATTCATTCGTACCCAAGAACATAATGAGTGTAATGATGAAAGTGACGATCATTATCATTCTCACTTATGAACGCACGTGATTGACAACCACTTCCGTTCTACATGCAACAGAGCTTGAATGTGTATCTCTTAGATTCCCCAACAGAATCTTCGTGGTATAAGCTAGATAGATGGCGGCATTTATGAGGATCCGGAAAGTCTCACCTTGTCTGTGGTATTCCGAGTAGGAT
>NC_029780.3:89694856-89696147 GCF_000817695.3 Arachis duranensis
GTGTTGCTCAGATTAGGTAATTTTCTTTTCAAAAATCTTTTTCAAAAATTTTTCTTTTATTTTTCGTTTTACCAAAAATATTTTCAAAAAATAAAAAAAAATAAAAATACAAAAAATCATAAAATCATAAAAACAAAAAATATTTTGTGTTTCTTGTTTGAGTCTTGAGTCAATTTTTAAGTTTGGTGTCAATTGCATGCTTTTAAAATTTTTTCTTGCATTTTTCGAAAATCTTATGCATTCATAGTGTTCTTCATGATCTTCAAGTTGTTCTTGACAAGTCTTCTTGTTTGATCTTGATGATTTCTTGTTTTGTGTCTTTTCTTGTTTTTCATGTGCACCTTTGCATTTATATTTTCCTTGCATTAAAGATTTCTAAGTTTGGTGTCTTACATGTTTTCTTTGAATCAAAAATTTTTCAAAATTATGTTCTTGATGTTCATCATGATCTTCATAGTGTTCTTGGTGTTCATCTTGACATTCATAGCATTCTTGCATGCAATCATTATTTTGATCTAAAATTTTTATGCATTGAGTGTTTTTGTTGTTTTTCTCTTTCATAATTAAAAATTCAAAAAAAATCAAAAAAATATCTTCTCCTTATTTTCCTCCAAATTTTCGAAATTTTGGGTTGACTTGGTCAAAAATTTTTAAAATTAGTTGTTTCTTACAAGTGAAGTCAAAATTTCAATTTTAAAAAACCTTATCTTTTCAAAATCTTTTTCAAAAATCATATCTTTTTCATTTTTTTTATAAATTTTGAAAATCTCAAAAATCTTTTTCAAAATATTTTCAAAATCTTTTTCTTATCTTTATATCAAATTTTCGAAAATTAGCTAACAATTAATGTGATTGGTTCAAAAATTTGAAGTTTGTTACTTTCTTGTTAAGAAAGGTTCAATCATTAAGTTCTAGAATGTTATCTTGTAGTTTCTTGTTAGTTGAGTCTTTTTAAAAATTAAATCTTTTTCAAAATATCTTTTTATTAAAATTTTTATCTTATCTTTTTTTTCTTATCTTTTTCAAAAATTTTATCTTTTTCAAAATTTGATTTCAAAATATCTTATCTAACTTCTTATCTTCTTATCTTTTTCAAAATTTGATTTCAAAATATCTTATCTAACTTCTTATCTTCTTATCTTTTTCAAAATTTGATTTCAAAATATCTTATCTAACTTCTTATCTTCTTATCTTTTTCAAAATTTGATTTCAAAATATCTTATCTAACTTCTTATCTTCTTATCTTTTTCAAAATTTGATTTCAAATCTTTTTCAATCAACTAACCAACTT
>NC_029780.3:89696441-89697223 GCF_000817695.3 Arachis duranensis
TTTGTTTGTTTCTTATCTTTTTCAAAACCACCTAACTACTTTTCCCTTTCTAATTTTCGAAAATTCTCCCTCTCTTTTTCAAAAATTCTTTTTGTTTTAAATTTTAGTTTTAATCTTATCTTATTTCTAATTTTCGAAAACACTAACCCTTTTTCAAAAAAAAAAAAATTATTTTCGAATTTTTCCCTTCTCTTCTCTTCTTCTATTTAATTAATTAATTACTAACACTTCTCTTCACCTCTCTTCATCCACAAATCCGAATCTCCTTCTTCATTCTTCTACCTCTTTCTTCTTCCACTAACATAAGGGAATCTCTATACTGTGACATAGAGGATTCCTTTTTCTTTTCTTGTTTTCTTCTCTTTCTTATGAGCAGGAACAAGGATAAAGGCACTCTTGTTGAAGCTGATCCAGAACCTGAAAGGACTCTGAAGAGAAAATTAAGAGAAGCTAAATTACAAGACTCTGAAGATAAAATTAAGAGAAACTAAATTACAACAATCCAGAAACAACCTTTCAGAAATTTTCCAACAAGAGAAAGACATGGCAGCCGAAAATAATAATAATAATAATGCAAGGAGAATGTTTGGTGACTTCACAAAGCCAACATCCAAGTTTGATGGAAGAAGCATCTCCATTCCTGCCATTGGAGCCAATAACTTTGAGCTGAAATCTCAGCTAGTTGCTTTGATGCAACAAAACTGCAAGTTTTATGGACTTCCATCTGAAGATCCTTATCAGTTCTTAACTGAGTTCTTGCAGATCTGTGAGACTGTAAAGAC
>NC_029780.3:89698348-89699142 GCF_000817695.3 Arachis duranensis
ATTTAGCCAATATTGTCTCTGATATGTCAAAGGCCACTTTCAGTTTCATGAATGAAACAAGATCCTCCATTAGAAATTTGGAGGCACAAGTGGGCCAGCTGAGTAAGAAAGTCATTGAAACTCCTCCCAGTATTCTCCCAAGCAATACAGAAGAGAATCCAAAAGGAAAGTGCAAGGCCATTGATCTAATCAAAGTGGCCGAATGCACCAGGGAGGAGGAGGACGAAAATCCTAGTGAGGAAGACCTCCTGGGACGTCCTTCAAGCAAGAAGGAGTTTCCTATTAAGAATCCAAAGGAATTTGAGGCTCATACAAAGACCATAGAGATTCCATTAAATCTCCTTCTGCCATTCATGAGCTCTGAAGATTATTCTTCCTCTGAAGAGGATGAAGATGTGACTGGAGAGCAAGTTGCTCAATATTTAGGAGCTATCATGAAGCTGAATGCCAAGTTGTTTGGTAATGAGACTTGGGAAAGTGAACCTCCCTTGCTCATTAGTAAACTAGATACTTGGATTCAGAAAACTTTACCTCAAAAGAAACAAGATCCTGGCAAGTTCTTAATACCTTGTACCATTGGCACCATGAGCTTTGAAAAAGCTCTATGTGATCTGGGGTCAGGGATAAATCTTATGCCACTCTCTGTAATGGAGAAGCTGGGAATCATTGAGGTACAACCTGCCTTGTTCTCATTGCAATTGGCAGATAAGTCGTTGAGACAAGCTTATGGAATAGTAGAGGACGTGCTAGTAAAGGTTGAAGGCCTTTACATCCCTGCTGATTTCATAATCCTA
>NC_029780.3:89700130-89700752 GCF_000817695.3 Arachis duranensis
CTCAGGATCTGTGGACCTCACAGGATCCCCACCTACCTCGCCCTCTCTCTTTCCATACATGGTCATTCCTTCTATTTTTCATTCACCACCTACATCTATCCACTCTTCCCCATACACCCCACCTACCTTTATAATTCAACTTCTCTTTCCCACCCAATCTTACCCATATAGCCGAATCCATCTCCCCTCACTCACCTCCATTTTCTTCTTCTTCTTCTTCCTCTCTTCTTTCTTCTCTTGCTCGAGGGCGAGCAATATTTTAAGTTTGGTGTGGTAAAAGCATAGCTTTTTTGCTTTTCCATTACCATTAATGGCACCTAAGGCCAGAGAAACCTCAAGGGGAAGATAAAAGCTTCCACCTCTGAGTCTTGGGAGATGGAAAGACTATAAGCCGTCATAGCTCAGTGGTAGAACATGTGGCTGCAAATCAAGAGATCCCTGAGATACCTCAGGGAATAAGTTATCCTCCACACAAATATTGGAAGCAACTAAGGGTAGAAACACCAAAATTACTAGGAATCATTCAACAGAAGCAAGGAAGAGACATAAAGGAGCTCAAAAAGCACCATTGGACCTTCAAGAAAGCACCACCCTCACTCAGGTGGATTCATTCCTTGTTCTT
>NC_029780.3:89701071-89701213 GCF_000817695.3 Arachis duranensis
TTTTAGCAAAGATCCAAGGCTTTGAGCATTAATGGATAGGAGGGCCCAAGGAAATTAAAAGTCCAGGCCTAAGCGGCTAAATCAAGCTGTCCCTAACCATGTGCTTGTGTCATGAAGGTCCAAGTGAAAAGCTTGAGACTGA
>NC_029780.3:89701426-89701695 GCF_000817695.3 Arachis duranensis
ATAAAGTAGCTGTGTTCAAGAATCAACATGCTTAACTAGGAAAGTCAATAACACTATCCAAAATTCTGAGTTCCCAGAGACGCCAATCACTTTGAACTTCAAAGGAAAAAGTGAGATGCCAAAACTGTTCAGAAGCAAAAAGCTACAAGTCCCGCTCATCTAATTAAATTAATATCCATTGATATTTCGGAATTTATAGTATATTCTCTTCTTTTTTATCCTATTTGATTTTCAGTTGCTTGGGGACAAGCAACAATTTAAGTTTGGTG
>NC_029780.3:89702372-89712425 GCF_000817695.3 Arachis duranensis
GAAAGTCTTACCTTGTCTGTGGTATTCCGAGTAGGATTCCGGTAATGAATGACTGTGACGTGCTTCAGACTTGCAAGTGCTGGGCGTTAGTGACAGACGCAAAAGAATCAAGGGATTCTATTCCAGTAGGAGCGGGAACCAACCAGTGATTAGCCGTACTGTGACAGAGTGCGTGAGCATAGTTTTCACTGCGAGGATGGGATGTAGCCATCAGCCATGGGTGATGCCTCCAGACGATTAGCCGTGCGAGTGACAGCCGCATAGGATCATTTTCCCGAGAGGATTGAAAGTAGCCACCGCTGATGGTGAACCCCTATACACAGCTTGCCATGGAAAGGAGTAAGAAGGATTGAGTTGAAGCAGTAGGAAAGTAGGCGTGCTTGAGCCATACAGTATCTCCATTCGCTTATCTGAAATTCCCACCAATGAATCTGCATAAGTATCCTATCCCTTTTTATTATAATCTATTTTCTTATTTTTATTTTCGAAACCCATAAACCAATTTAATCTGCCTAACTGAGATTTACAAGGTGACCATAGCTTGCTTCATACCAACAATCTCTGTGGGATCGACCCTTACTCACGTAAGGTTTATTACTTGGACGACCCAATACACTTGCTGGTTAGTTGAACGGAGTTGTGAGCTTCTCTAACAGTGCATGAAACTCTTTTATCACAATTTCGTCCACCACATTGTTAGCTCAAATCAAGATGATCACCAAGCAGCTAGCAGATCTTACCAAGAAGGTGGAGGAGAAACAAGTTGCAGTAGCCATCACTTCATCATCATCTCAAGAAGGAGTAAACATAGGAGAAGAAGTTGATTGGGAGTAAGCCAACTATATTGGAAACTCACCTAGACAAGTCCATGATCTATACTCCAAAACTTACAACTCTGGATGGAGAAATCACCCCAACTTTGGATGGAAAAACCAACAAGACCAAGGGCAAGATCAGAGATGCCACAACCTCAACTCCAACAATAATGCCACTCATCAAAACACCTCACAGAGATATTACCAACATCCATCTAACCAATCTTCTCAACCACCTAATCTCAACCCACCATCATCAACAAATGATAGGCTCTCAAAGATTGAAGCTCTACTTGAAAGCTTATGCAGAGAAGTCCAAGACAACAAAGTGTTTAAGGAAGAAGTGCGAGCCAATATCAAGAACCAAGGAGAAAACATCAAGAGATTGAAGTCCCAAGTAGGATATTTATCTCAACAAATTCCCAAACCCACTGATGGATTCCCCAGTGATACAGAGAAGAATCCAAGAGGAGAAACAAAGAAGGTGAGATGGGAAGAATGCAAAATGATAACCACAAGTAATGACGGGAGTATGAATGGAGTAGAACACCTCCAGAATAACCAAAAGAAAATCCAGGAGGAAAGAAACTATACAACTCAACTTACATACAAGGAAGAGCTAAAGAAGAAGGAGGTGTTGAACCCATATGCACCCTTTCCTCACAGGCTTAAAGGTGGTGTAGCAGGGAGAATGTACTCAAGGTTCCTTGATATGTTTGCATCTCTTGATGTAAATATACCATTTATTAAAGCTCTCCAGAAAATGCCTTTCTACATCAAGTATATAAAGGAGTTACTAGCCAGAAAAAGTCCATTGAAGGGTGGACAAACAATAAAGATGAACAGGAATTGCAGTGCTCTCATTCAACCAGGGCCACCCACAAAGAAGGAGGATCCAGGGAGTTTCCACATTCCTTGTGCCATAGGAGGAACAATGATTGACAAAGGGCTTTGTGACTTGGGAGCAAGCATCAACTTAATGCCTCTCTCCCTCATGAAGAAGCTCCAAATCAATGAACTAACTCCTACTGATGTAATTATCAGGTTGGCTGACAAAACTAAAAAACAAGCAATATGAGTGGTTGAAAATGTGCTGGTTAAGGTTGGGAGCTACTATCTTCCCACAGATTTTGTTGTTCTGGAAATGGATGAAAATCCTATTTATCCCATCATTCTGGGAAGACCATTCCTAGTCACAGCCAGAGCACTCATAGATGTAGAGCGAGGAGAGCTAGTGCTGAGAATACATGATGAGCAGCTCACTTTCAATGTTTTCAACCTCTCACAAGAATCAGGTCAAGAAAACAAAGAATTAAGAGAGGAGCACAATGAAGCACTGATGCAAGGAACAAACAAGGAAGCACAAACAACACAATTGGAAACCACATTGGATTGGAAGCCATGCATTCAAGAAGAACCTCATCCAAAGGTAATACAAAGGGAACCAGAACCACCAGATTCATGCAGAGGAAACAACAAGGATCCCTTAAGGAAAGGAGCTATAGAGAACAAGCAAGCATCAAGAGATACAAAGAAGAAAGTCCCAAGGAGATGAAGAAATAAGAAAATTCCTACAGAAAATTTTTCGCCAGGTGATGAAGTAATCTCTACATACTTTCCATCTATACCACCTCACCTCCCCACTATTCCACCTCAGCTGCCTTCTGTGTACACTATCAACAAAATCTTATCTTTGGAGAATATGGAGCTTATCAACAAAGCCAATGGACATAGGTTCACTGCAAGAGGAGAGGATTTCAAGCATCACCAACCACCCTGACAAGGGTCAACCGTCAAGCTAATGACGTTAAAGAAGCGCTTCATGGGAGGCAACCCATGTTCTATACCTCTTTTCTTAAATCTCTAATAATAAGTAATAAAGCAATTTTCATGGAATTTTAAATCAATTTTGACAACTAATACAAAGCTCCTCTACATGCAACGTATAGTACATGATAAGTTTGGTGTTCAAAACACATCAAGTGAGGTTTGAACACACCCTATGAGGAAGATTCATTCTCTAAACTTGTTGCACCATATGATCAGAAACAAGTTTGGTGTACTAACGTGCATGCATGGGAAGCTTAATAGTTGATTGATTTGCATTCATGGAAAGCATTTAGTCATGAAAAAAACAAAAGAAAGAGAAATATTTTGTTAGGTCACACTTTTTCCCACCAAAAATTTTAAATAACCCATGGCGTTTTCTTTTCGTATATAGGGAATCAAAAAGGATATTGATGGTACTTGATAGGACAATTGAGGAAGGGAGATTCGGCCACTACACCAAAGGAATTTCACACTTGTCTTCATGGGAAATGTCCTTGGAATTGTTGCCATGCAACATTGGGAGTGGACAATCTTGAGGACCGAACCAAGACCCCCATAAAGGAGGTGATCCTTGTGCTCATTCAATCCTAAAACCCCAACCGTCCACTATCAAACAACATCATCAATCCACACCCTTCAATCAATTGCCATCTTCTTATATAAACCCCTTCATACAACTTCTCCATACACACTTATGCTCACCATTCCCATTCCCTCCTTTCGGTCATACACACATCACCCTTCACCAAGGCTTCACATACACCCTCATAGCCATCTTGAGAATAACCAACACATCAACAATCTTGCATGGCATCATCAAGATCCAAGAGGCAAAAAGGGAAGGCACCCATAGAGCATCATCCTTTTGATGAAGGGCGATTTAGAACCTTTTATCATGCATTCCAGTATAGGTGGATGACTGAGAAAGAAATCATTTATGAACTAGGCTTTCAAGTCACAAAAGCCGAGTGTCCAGAAATCACAAGGAAAGTGGAACAGCGTCGATGGGAGCTCCTCACCGATCCAATCATAAGAGTGAATGCAAATCTAGTAAGAGAGTTCTATGCAAATGCAGTTAGGCAAGACAAGGCAGATGACTCGTACACAAGCTTTGTGAGAGGAGTCATGGTGGATTTTAGTCCCATGACTATCATGAGAGTGTTGAAATTGAGAAGCATACCTTTTGAAGAGGAGAGCTATCACTCGAGAATAGACAAAAACCCCAATTATGACTAGATTATACAGGATATATGTGTGCAAGGAGTAGATTGGGAAAGAGGTCCCAAGAGGAAGCCCAAGTTTATAAAAAGAGGAGATCTCCTCCCTGAGGCTAAAGGTTGGTTCAAAATTGTAAGGAGATCCATCCTCCCAGCCGGAAACAACTCAGAGGTAAACCTCAAGAGAGCAACGATGGTGCAATGTCTAATGAAAGGAGGAGAGATCAAGGCTCATGAACTCATAGCCCAAGGCATTCAGAAGCTTGCTGAGAAGAGCGATTCTGGAGGAAAGTTGGGTTATCCCAGCACTATCTTTTGCCTTTGCAAACTGGCCAGGGTGATATTTAAGGATGAAAACCCCGAGTGGATAAAGGTTGGTCTTCCAATCACTTATCGTTGAATGCACGCTGCTGTAACTCCACTACCCCCACGAAGGGTACGAAAGAGGCCAGCTCATCAAGCCGAAGAAGAACAACATCGACAGGAGCAAACTTCAGCCACCTTAAGCATGCACCAATTGCAAGAAGCTATTGATACCTTATCTAGGCAATGCATTGAAAATCAAGGGGCACAAAAGGAGTTTCAATTGCAATTAATAGACCGCCAAGAAGGATCATTCTCTAGATGGATGGATCAGCAAGGGGAATGGCAAAAATAATTGATAGACCAGCAATTGGAACAAGGAAGACAATGGAGTGAAGCATTCCACAACCTGAATCAAAAGCAAGATCAGCAACAAGAAGCAATCCAAAGGCTAACCAACATCCAAGCACATCAAGGTGCACACATCCATGAGATGCATCAGAAACAAAGAGAACAAGCAGATCTTTTTGATGAATATAGAGCATTTTTGGAAGGTGTCTACATGAGTGAAATTGGGTATCATGTGAATACCCAAGCCAGGCTTGGGTACCTAGTCAGACAACTGCCTGTTTTGCATCCTGGGATAACAAAATATGAAGATGTAAAAGATGAGTTAGCAATAGTGGAGCGCGAAAGGATAGAACAAAGTCATGAATCAGTAAGGAAGGCACTGGAGGATTGGAAGCCAGCCAGAATGAATCGAATGAGAGGAAGCACAAGTGGATAAAGTAAACTTCAAAAGGGCAAGGGAGCAGAAGAACATGAGCATACTAACAAGTGAAAGGTGGTGAAGTTCTTTCTTAGTTTATCTTTTTCAAAAGCTTTAAATAAGGAAAATCATGTATGAAATAGAACATGCTTCCATGGTAGTTTAGGACTTTCAATTATGCATTTAAGTTTTATTGCTTAGACTAAGTGTGCTAGCCTAATGTCTTAAGTGTTCACTTTCACCTTTCTTACTTGTATGCTTGTCTCTTTAAGTTAATCAAAAAAGAAAATGTTATGAAAAGAACAAGAGTGGAGTTATTTTATGAAGTGCATTCTGAATGTTTGTGGTAGGTTGATTAGTAAGCTAAGTTGGTTCACCAAAGAAGGAAAGAAAGCAACTATCTATCCTAAGTCCTTTGTTTGAGACACACCCTTTGAGACTAGCTAAACAATAAGATCCCAAAAAGAAAAGAGAAAGAGTAATAAAAGTGAAAAGGAAAGAAACACAATAAGAAACAATGCTAGGCATCAAGGGTTTCAAAACTGAGGCATATGTCTGTGGTGTTTATGTACAAAGGATATACTTGGATGAATAAGCTCTTAGGGGTGCATTATCACTTGGTAACTTGGATTAACTAATCCGGGATTATCAGCTGAAAGTCCACTATCAAGAGTAACCTTAGTTACAAAACACTTAGTAACCCAAAGAGGTGCTAGACACCAAGGTCTCAAGAAAGGAAAAATAACAAACCATATGCCTGTGGTGTGTATGTATGAGGGAAATAGACTTGAGGGAGTAGGTCCTTAGGGGTGTCTTAACACCTAGCACCTTAAAACCAACTGGTTTGGGAGTGTTGGCTGAAAGCTTATCATAAAGTGTCGCCCTCTTACAAAGCACTTAGCAAAAAGAAAAATGACTTTGAAAAAGAAGGAAGGATCAATAAGAAAGAAGCCTCAAGGGATGCAATCAAGAAGGTGGCTAAGGGTTTGATAAAGGCTTAAAACCTAGAGGGAAAGAACCTAAGTTGCTATGCATGAAACCCCATAAACCAAGAATGCTACTTCTATTTTATCTTCTTGTTATTTCATTTCATTCTTTTTATGCTTCAATACTTGCTTAGGGACAAGCAAGCTTTAAGTTTGGTGTTGTGATGCCAGGGCATCTAGGCCAGTTTCACTGACCTTTTCTTTACTGTTTTAGGGTAGTTTCATGCATTCTTTTAGTGAATAAGGCAAGTTTTGGATGAAGTTATACTTACACCTTGATTCAAGAAACTTTTGTGAACTTTGCATAATTTCATGAGTATTTTGCTAGAATTGCATGATAAATTGATGATGCATAATCTCATGACTTTGGCTAGAGCTTTGTTGCAATTTAATTGCTTGTTTTCAGGGCAAAGGAAGCAAGGAAGAACCACGTTAGTATTCACGTTAACCTAGTTAACGTGAACACTAACGTGGAATGGTAAAGCTTGCAACGTTAATGAGAAAAGTGATCACCAATAACGCTTGCGAAGCCACCCAAAGCTCACATTACTTGTCACGTTAACTAAGTTAACGTGGTAGTTAACGTAGAAGAAGAAGGAATTCCAACGTTAATGGTAAAAGTGAACACCATTAACGTTGGAGAACTTGGCAATGATCCATGTTAAGAGTTACGTTAACTTAATTAACGTGAACTCTAACGTGGAAGAAGAAACAAAAGCCAACGTTAGTGACACTCACTTTTGTCACTAACGTTGGACCATCTAGCATTGCCTACGTTAACTTTCACGTTAAGACTATTAACGTGAAAGTTAACGTGGAATTGAGATCAAAGAGCCAACGTTAGTGACACTCACTTTTGTCACTAACATTGGGAGATGGCTTCACTACTACGTTAAGAACCACGTTAACTTAGTTAACGTGAGTTCTAACGTAGAGAATGTGGCATTTGGAGTGTTAGTGACAAAGGTGAGTGTCACTAACGGTCTCGAAGGTGGATCACACCTATGTTAAGAGTCACGTTAGCTATACTAACGTGGATTCTAACGTAGGAACATAGGGGCACTAAGCAACGTTAATGGGAAAAGTGATTCTCATTAACGTTTGCGAAGGGGTATAAGCCAACATTATTGGGAAAAGTGAGTCTGATGAGCGGATAATTTATACGCTTTTTGGCATTGTTTTTAGTATATTTTTAGTATATTTTAGTTAGTTTTTATTATATTTTTATTAGTTTTTAGTTAAAATTCACTTTTTTGGGCTTTGCTATGAGTTTGTGTGTTTTTCTGTGATTTCAGGTATTTTCTGGCTGAAATTGAGGGACCTGAGCAAAAATCTGATTCAGAGGCTGAAAAGGACTGCAGATGCTGTTGGATTCTGACCTCCCTGAACTCGAAGTGGATTTTCTGGAGCTACAGAAGCCCAATTGGCGCGCTCTCAATTGCGTTGGAAAGTAGACATTCTGGGCTTTCCAGCAATGTATAATAGTCCATACTTTGCCTGAGATTTGATGGCCCAAACCGGCGTTGCAAATCAGCTTCAGAATTCCCAGCGTTTAACGCCGGAACTGGCACAAAAATTGGAGTTAAACGCCCAAACTGGCATAAAAGCTGGCATTTAACTCCAGAAAAAGTCTCTACACATGAAAGCTTCAATGCTCAGCGCAAGCACACACCAAGTGGACCCCGGAAGTGGATTTTTTCGTCATTTACTCATTTCTGTATACCCTAGGTTACTAGTTCACTATTAATAGGGCCTTTTGACATTGTATCTCTACCTCATGACACATTACACGTTTCTTATTGTATCTTCTATGGCATGAGTCTCTAAACCCCATGGTTGGGGATGAGGAGCTCTGCTGTGTCTTGATGGATTAATGCAATTACTACTGTTTTTCATTCAATCACGCTTGCTTCTATTCTAAGATATCACTTGTTCCTCAACTTGATGAATGTGATGATCCGTGACACTATCATCATTCTCACCTATGAACGTGTGCCTGAAAACCACCTCCGTTCTACTTTAGATTGAGTGAATATCTCTTGAATTCCTTAATCAGAATCTTCGTGGTATAAGCTAGAATTGATGGCGGCATTCAAGAGAATCCAGAAGGTCTAAACCTTGTCTGTGGTATTCTGAGTAGGATTCAAGGATTGAATGACTGTGACGAGCTTGAAACTCCTGAGGGCTGGGTGTTAGTGACAGACGCAAAAGAATCACTGGATTCTATTCCAACCTGATTGAAAACCGACAGATGATTAGCCGTGCTGTGACAGAGCGCGTTGAACATTTTCACTGAGAGGATGGGAGGTAGCCATTGACAACGATGAAATCCTACATACAGCTTGCCATGGAAGGAGCCTTGCGTGCATGAAGAGGAAGACAGTAGGAAAGCAGAGATTCAGAAGATAGAGCATCTCCAAAACCTTAACCTGTTCTCCATTACTGCAAAACAAGTATTTATTTCATGTTCTTTTACTTTTCACAATTAAACCTGAGAATTATTGATATCCTGACTAAGAGTTACAAGATAACCATAGCTTGCTTCAAGCCAACAATCTCTGTGGGATCGACCCTTACTCACGTAAGGTATTACTTGGATGATCCAGTGCACTTGCTGGTTAGTTGTGCAGAATTACAAAAGTGTGATTGCAATTTCGTGCACCAGAGTCCCAATAACGTTAGCCAAGTGTTGAGAAAGCAACGTTAGTGGTCACGTTAAGACCACTAACGTTGGATTTAACGTGGATATATGAGGTTGGAACGTTAGTGGAAAAAGTGAATGCCACTAATGTTCTCAAACCCACAATGGAAATCAACGTTAAATCTCACTAAATACCCAAAGCCTAATTCATCTTTCTCTGCAAGTTGGGCCCACTAAAGATGAGAACTGCTTCAACTCAAGATCCAAAGCCCACATCCAAGACTTGAAGAACTCACTAGAAGATCAAGAGGAGTAGTATATATAGGAGTAGTTTTGAACTATAGAGAAGCTTGGCACTTTTGGGAACTACTCTCTATAGATTTACTTTTCTGCACTTTTAGCATGTATTCTTCTTTTCTGCCATTTTTCATTTCTAGAGCTATGAACAACTAAACCCCTTTCATTGGGTTAGGGAGCTCTGTTATAATTTGATGGATCAATTATAGTTTTCATTCTTCTTCTTCTTTCTTTTCTCTTGATCTTACTAGAAAGCTTTCGATCTTAATTCAATTGGTTAGTTGTCTTGGAAAAGAAACTCTCCATAATTGGATCTCCTTTGAGCCTTGGAAAAGGAATGAGGAGATCATGCTAGAAATATTTTCTCATGTTGGACCAAATTGAGGTCTGGGCGGATATAGTGACATGTTATCCTCTCAACACTTTGATTTGGAAATACATGTGGTATAATCAGTGACCACACTTCATCTCTTCCCATAAGCAATTAAATCAAGGAATTGGGCAATTGTTCAAGCTTAGAGATATTGGATTGCCAAGGAATTGGGATCCAATCACTTAAGATTGCCAAGGAGATCAATGAATGCATTGATTGAGGAAGAGATGAGAATGAACTTGATCCGGAGAATGCAACATCTCCTGAACCAAATGATTTCTCCATTTCTGATCTTACCCATTCACTTTACTTTCTGTCATTTAATTTCATGCTCTTTACCCCAAATCCCCATTTAAGATTCTGCACTTTAATTTCTGTTATTTAATTTTCAGTCATTTAAATTTTTGCATCTCAATCTAAATTCTGTTTAGCTCAACTAGCACATTCTTCTAACTAAAGTTGCTTGACCAATCAATCCTTGTGGGATTCAACCTCACTCTATTGTGAGTTTTACTTGACGACAATTTGGTATACTTGGCGAAAGAAAATTTGTTAAGAGACAAGTTTTCATGCATCACTAGACAGCACCCTCTCGGCGACCCTTTCTCGTCACGCTTCTCTTTTTTCGCTTCTCGGCGCAGAATCAAATCGAATCAAACCGTAATTTTAATAAACGATTAGATTAAATGATTTTTTTTTAAATAACCAAATCAAACAGCACCACAAACACCTCTACCTGATATTTTAGTTTAGAATTTTTGGTTGCTTATGTTTAATATCTCGGACCAAATAGTAGTACGACAAGATATTTACATCATATAA
>NC_029780.3:89712521-89723442 GCF_000817695.3 Arachis duranensis
ATTACATAATTGTAAATTGATTATTATAAAAAATTAAAGAATCAATAGGTATTCGAGTATTAATCAGTCTATAATATAATATGTCAACTATAATTGCACTCTATTTTATTATGTTTTCAATTATAGTAATTTCGTATCTCTATTTTCAATTATATTAGTTATATATTAAAAATAAATTAAACACATATATATTGACTAATTTTTAGTACATAAATAATATTATTTATTTATTTTATTTTTTAATTAATCAATCTCATTATGACAATTTTCTCTCTCTTTCCATTTCTTTTTTCTCTCATTTGGCCATTTCTCTTATTCATTTTCTTTCCGGATTCATTATGCCACATTGACTTCTTTTTGTTTGTGTCTATATATTATATTCTCCTCACTACATGAAAAAATATTTTTACCGATAAATTTTTAGCAGCTATAATATTATTGTCATCATTTCTTTCATTTATTCTAATTTTTTTTGTGAGAATTGTATATTTGCCATTAATTCTATTAATTATGGTGGTAATTACAACAATGGCCGCTAAATAATTACAGTTAGACTTTTATTTTTAAGTAAAATTTTCTATTGGCTATATTCTGTGAAAATAAAATGGAGACTGCCTCACCTCCTCAAATTGTCCGATCCCTGATTCTTCACACACTATCACCACTCATACCTCAGCCATCTGTACCGGCAGTCTCGTTCGTGCACACATTCTTTAAATCTTGATCTTGGTCTGTGATCTCAACAACCTCTCTCAAACACACTAACCGCCAAACTTTCACCTTCGCAACACCACAACACCACACCTCCGCGCGTACACTGTTGCCGGTAGGTATTATCCCTTTATTTTTTTTAATTTTTATTTATGTTTTATATTTTTGCTAATTCTAAAATTCATCAGGATTTTGTTGTTGTTGCCGTTGCCAACCGTTGTTACTGCTCTTCTGTTTTTTTCTGGAGGCCAAACTTGCTGCTCGTTGCTCGTCTTGCTCTCCATGGCTACTATTTGAAGTAGTTAAAGATTTCCATTTCTCTCTCCCTGCATCTTTTTCTTTTTATTTTTACTGGTACTTATAACTAATTATAATGTATTTTTTATTGTAATTACAATTAACTGCATTTTGTTTGTAATATAATTTGTATATTGTTGGTTCTTGTAATTTTATTTGCAGTTGTTAATTTTTTTTTGTTTTAACTAATTGTTTGGTTTAAATATTCAGAAGCCTGAGTTATCTATTCTATCCTTGTGATGAACGCATTATAGGTTAGATTACAGTTTTGGTTATAGTGGCTTCAAGTTCGAAAAAAATAAAATTTTCCTTATTTGCATATTGGTTATTTTTATTTAGACACTATCATCAGTAGATTAAATGGTGAACCTTACTCATTATTTGTTCACTCTCTCAACCTTTTAAGAAATGTCTAAAATAGACATTTGTTTGGGTGTGTAAATAATAATTTTTTATGTAGATAATATATATTTTCTTTCAATGTTTTTTTAGGTACAACATACCACAATTGGCAAAAAGATACAAGGTGTATGCCTTAGGCTTGATTGGATTTGGCTGGAGTGACGAAAAACTTATTGAATATGATGCCATGGTATGGAGGGATTAAGTGGTAGACTTCGTGAAGGAAATAGTTAAAGAACCATCAGTTTTAATTGAAAATAGAAAATTGACTATAATACTTGTACCAATTTTTTTTAGTAGATTGTATCTAATTTTAAATAGACACACAAGATAAATTAAGCGCTGGTAGCTGCATAATCTTAAAAGATAACTAATGTGAAAGAGGGATTAATAGCTTATTAATATAATTAAGAGGGAAAAATTAAAACTATCCCTGGCATCCCACTTTATGAAGAAAATTATTTCCATGTTCATAATAAGGTTATTTCTTTTGGTATAGAAGTAAAAGTAGTGATATACTCTAATATTGTATTTTTTTGTGTTTTTTAAAATTGTAAAAGGTACACAAATCGAAGGGTTCGATTTTTGTACCTCAAATTTTTTTAATTTTTTTAACACAAATTGGACAGTCCGATTTCTATACTTCTCACAAATTGGACGGTCCGATTTGTGTACATCTACAAATCAGACGGTCCAATTTCTGTAACTCTAATAAATCGGATGGTCCGATTTCTACTTCTCTAATTAAACGGTGCCACATTTAAAAATAACACCCCAATAATCCACATTTAAAAGAAAAAATACCATTACTACTCCAATATCAAAAACAAAAAGTTCTCATAATAACCCAAGCCAGCTAGGACACCTGTACTGTAGTTTAGGATTTTAGGTTGCTTATGTTTAGTATCTCATACCAAATAGTAGTACAACAAGATATTTACATGATATAAAATTCTTCAAAAAAAAAATATGAAATGGTTTAATATTCAAATGCTATTTACATAATTGTAAATTGATTATTTATTATTAAAAAATTAAATAATCAATAAGTATTTAATTATATTATTAAAATAAATTATCAATATAAAATACATATTAAAATTGTCATAGCTTTCTCCAAGATTATATATTTTGGAGTATGGATCATTTTGTTGTGGCCTGAAAGAGTTTATGAAATTAACTTTTTTCACTTGGGTTGATTTATGTTAAAATTGTCATAGCTTCCTCCAAAGTTAGCTCCATCGTACATGTCATAAGCTGGAATTTGGGTGTTGATTGCTGAAACTTGCATCCCCCACTTATTTGGTCAGTGTTGCTAATTACAGAGAGGTGAGCTGCATTTGTTGAGTCATGAGGTTGTTCTGTGCTATGAGAGCATTCAATGTCAACCTCCATCACTCCCCTCTTCATGTTCATGTTTCTCTCTGAAAAATAAAAATATTGGTTGTTAGCCACAATATCAATGAGATCTATTACTTCTTCAAGAGTCTTCATATGGAGTGAGCCCCCTGCTGAGTTATCCAGTAAGTTTTTTGATGCTTGAGTTATGCCTTCATAGAAGATTTGGAATTGAACCCAATCAAAGAACATGTTTGGTGGGTATTTTCTTAGCAATCCTTTGAATCTTTTCCATGCTTTATAAAGTGATTTTTTCTCAAGTTGCTTAAATGTTTAAACTTCAGTTCTAAGCTTGATGATCCTTTGAGGGGGGAAGAATGTAGTCAAGAATTTGTTGACTAAATCCTCCCAAGTAATAATACTCTCTTTAGGAAAAGTCTCCAACTATTGAGTTGCTCCGTCTCTAAGAGAGAAAGGAAACAAGAGCAGTCTATAGGTGTCTTGTGAAACAGTATCACATATTTTGAGAAAAATGAACAAGTGTTGATTCAGATCTTCTTGAGCATCCCCTTCAAATTGATAATTCTGTTGGACTAGGGTGACAAGTTGGGACTTGAGCTCAAAATTGTTGGCTGCACATTAAGAGTGAGAATGCTACTGCCACAATTACCAAGATTAGGATCGGTGTATGAACCCAATGTCCTTTTGATAGGGCATTAGCATCATTGTTGCCTATTTCAACATTGTGATCATGATTAACTTTCTCATCCATGCTGTGTTCTGAATCCTCTTTCTCAAATTCCTCAAGAAGTTGTTTACCTCTTGCTTCTCTTCTTAATTTTCGAAGAGTTATTTCTAGCTCTGGATCGTAAGATGTTGATTCACCTCTACAACCACCTTGCATATATAAAAATAACCAAAACCAAGAATTAAGGCTCACTCTATCACAGAGTTTGGTTAGAGTCAAGTGATGCAAAATATCAAACAATTAGTATGCTACATGAAATGAATATATATACAATGAACAGGTGAATGGCATCAAATGTAAAAATAAAATAAGTAAACCAAAACTAAGTTAAATAACCAAATAGAAAAAAACGTTTAATCTAGGTAACCAACTAACTTAGTCATTGTCAATCTAAATCAATCCCCAACAACAGTGTCAAAAACTTGATACGGATTTGATAAATAATATCCACCGGCAAGTGCACCGGGTCGTAATCAAATAATAACTCACTATGAGTGAGGTCGATCCCACGAGGATTGAAAGATCAAGCAACTTTAATTAACTGGCTATTCTAGTTAAACAAGAAATTGGATGAGGTTTGATCAAATCTTAGTTACTTGACAGTAAAGTAAATTGTGGAAAACTAAATAGTAAGGAAATAAATGACTGAAAGTAAAGAGCGAGAATGTAAATAACTGAAAATTTAAAGTGTATAAACTTAAATTGCAATAATGTAAATGCAGAAAAGTAAATGACAATGTAATTAAAGTGCTAGAATGTAAAGGAATTAAAGGCAATGAACATTAAAGGAACACAAGTAATTAGGAAGGGAAGCTGAAGCAAGTAATTAGAAAGAAAAATTGAAATACGTGAAGAAGTGATATGAAATTAAATTTTTAGGGATTAGAGATGTTGATTCCTCCTGAATAAATGATTCTCAACTTCTTCTCAATCATGGAAAGTAGATCCATGGCAGATCGTAAGTAATTTAATTCCAATCTTTTGGTAATTCAATTTCTCTTAACATAATCAATTGCTAATCTCTTGATCTAATTGCTCATAAGAAGAGGTGAAGTTCAATTTCTAATCCCAAGCCACACAACCCTCAAGATCTCAATTCAGAGTGATTACATGTCACATATCAAGCTCTGAATTATCAATCAAGAGAATTGTTTGAGTAGAGTCTTAAACTGAATCACTATGAATCTTTTCTCAAGATCATAATAGAATTCAAATAGATCTAATCCCTCTCTTGATAGATATAGATCTTTGAGGACCAAAGACTCTCTCTTAGATGGACAATACTTGAATTCAGAAGAAGAATAATAACATCAATTTATTTAAAATACAACAGAGTTCCTCTTCCCAATGAATGGGAGATTAGTGACTCAGAGCTCAGTTATGGAATGCTTCACAAAAATGGAAAATATTAAAAACTGGAAGAAAATAAGAAGTAAAAAGCAAAACTAAAAGCCAAGTAAAAAGTGAAGTACAATCCAAAGCCAAAAGTCCCCCTCTTAAGTTCTAACCCTCTCCTATTTATACAATTTCTGCTCTTCAAGTCCTTTTGAAGTTTGCTTCCAGGTTGGATTCTTTTGGGCTTGAATTAGAAGCCTTCTTTCAGGCCTAGGCGTTAATAGCTTCACACGTAAGCACAGCCCATGCGTACTGCAAGATTCCTTGTCATGTGTACGAGCAGCCCACGTGTATGCGAAAACTCCACTTCACGCATACGTGTAGTACATGTGTATGCGTGAAAACTAAATTTCCCAACCTAAAAGTCATCGCAGGCATTACCTGTAGAGGGCATCAGTGGTCTTTGGCATTAACAATGCCTAACAATGCTTCCAGGGACAGATTCTCACCTCACGCGTACGTAAAGCCTATGCGTACACATGACCTCTATCGTAGGCGTCATCTTGAGGGAGCGCCAGTAATGTTTGGCGTTAGTAACGCCAAGTCCATGCTCCAGGGAATCCAGTAGTGTGGAAGACATTACTTGGAAGGGCGCCAGTTGTTCTTGGCATTGGTAACGCCTAGTTTCACAACTCCAAGAGCACTCTTGTGGCCAGGGCGTTGTCTTGGAAGGGCGCCAGTTATATGTGGCATTGCCAACGCCTAATGCCACCATTTCCAGCGTTGTTTGGGGTGACGCCTCTTGTTATAGGCGTTGACAATGCCCATTATCTTCCAGAGTTGGCGTTCTTTGAGATAACGCCCTTGTACCTTGGCGTTACCAACACCCAAAATTGGTATGCTCCAAGGGTTAGAGTGTGTCGAAGGCGTTACCCTTGAGGGTGCTTCTATTGTGGGTGTTAACAACACCTTGCTCGGTTTCTTCCATGCATGCATTGCTTCACATTGATTTCCTATGGACCATTAAACAAAATAAGGTGCATCAAAGTTTGATATTCAATGAATTAATACAAGATGAACTAAGATATTTAAAATGCAACACAATCCTCTTGATTATACATTCACTTAGTATCATTCATTACATCAAATTTGACTTGTATATTCATGGAATAGCCACAAATACAATTCATGTTTAATGATCTACTATATGCAACGATAGTTCATGAAGTCACTCATTTATTTGCTAGAATGCATGAAAATAAACTAAAAATTCACTAAACTAGCTAGTTAGACTAGCTAAGATACTCATGCATCAATACTTGATATTTGGTATGATTAGATTGACATGGAGTAGCTTGAATACTTGGTTTAGTTTGGTGCGGAATTGAGTGCATGATGGGGAAAAAATTGTCGGTAAAGATTTTCACAAAAATAATCGCGTTGCAAGTATAGTTCTAAACCGACAATTCAACCTCAATCAAATTTAATATGTTTGTCAATTAAGCAAACCAATAAAATTAACTGAAGTATTAAATCTCGAGTCGTCTCTTAAGGAATTGCAGGGAAGTGTAGTTTATTATTGGTTATGAGATTATATCTTTTTGAATTTTAAAATAGGAGACAAGAAATATAAATAAAAAGGAAGTAAAATAAAAATTAAAAAAAGTCTTAGCAAGGATTGAGAATTGGAATTCCTATCCTCGTTATCATCATCGATTGTGATGGTGATTGCCTTTTGCTTTCACTTAGTTAACCTCTAACAATGAAGGTAAGTCAAGTGAGTAAAATCAACTTAGGTTCACAAGTCCTAATCTAAGACTAGATTTAGTGAAGCCTAAGCCAACTAACAAGTCTCAATTACCAATCAACAAAAGACTTTTGATAACTCAAGAGCTTCTAAGTAATCAATCCAAGTTAAGAACATAAAAATCTAAATTAAAATCCTCCCAAGCATTTTATCAAACACTTGGAAGGAACATAATAAAAACATAGAAAATTAATAAGAGACAATAAAATCTAAGATACCTAATTGCAAGACAACAATAACCAATGATTAAAGAAAGAACAATAACATAAAAATATGAATTGCATTAATCTAAATCAAAGAGGAAAGTGTGCATCAATAATGAGGTAAAAAAATGGAAGCAATAACAAATAAACTAAAAGAAGTAAGATGCTAGAACAAACAAGAGTAAAGGAAAATTAAATTAAAGGAACATTGAACCTGAATTTGAGAAGAAATTGAAAAGAGAAGCCCTAAAACCTAGAGAGAGGAGAGAGCATCTCTCTCTAGAAAACTACATCTAAAACCTAAAATTATGTGAATGAATGTGTATGAGAGGTCAGTTCATGATTCTCCCACTCTGCAGCCTCTAATATGTGTTTTCGGGCTTGAAACTGGGCCAAAAAGAGCCCAAAAATCGCCCCTAACGCTTTCTGATATCTGCAGCACGTGACACTTTGTCACGTGTACGCGTTGCTCACGCGTATGCGTCGTTGAATAAAAAACGCATCGCTTGAATCATGCGCCAGTCACGCGTACGCATCATACCACGAGTACGCGTTACTGCCAGCTTTCTAAAACCTCAATTTCTTGTATTTCTTCCACTTTTGCATGCTTCGTTTCCATCCTCCAAGCCATTCCTGCCCTGTAATCTCTGAAATCACTTAACGCACATATCACAGTTTTCACTCCTAGTACAAAATTAGAAAGGAAAATGTAAAACATGCGAATTATATGAATAAGTGTGAGAATAATGGATAAAATCTACTAAATTAAGCACAAGATAAACCCTAAAAATGGGATTTATCAATCTCCCCACACTTAAACATTAGCACGTCCTCATGCTAAGCTGAAGAGAACTAAAAGAGTGAAGAGGAATGGTAGAATGTATGAAGTGCAACTTATCCAAATACAAGCTACCTACATACATCATGCTATTCTAATTATTATCTATATATATAAGCATATATGTGGTCAAAGTGAGTCAAATTTTCAAGAAATCATATATGCACAATCAAGGGCTAAATAAATCACATCAAACACATTCACAGTTGAATTGAGTTACTTAAAAGAATTCACAAACTTGAAAGACTAGCAATGATCAAGTATGGACATATGAAAATGAGCAATTGAACCCTTACTGGATGCGTATATGCACTCTAATCAATCAAGTATTTGGGGTTAAACCACTCAAATCTCCTCTTATCATGCTTTCTAAAACTTTGTTCTTCATCTAACCAATCAACAACTATCAAGTGTAGCAAATATCATGAGGGCTTTTTCAAGGTTGTAATGGGGCTAAGGAAAGGGTGAGGATATATGTATGGCCAAGTGAGCTATCATATGAATCCTTGACCAACCTAAGTTCTCACCTAACACATACACACACTCTATACAATTCTATAGTCAAGCTTAGCCACCCAAGATCTCACTTTTGCATATCTTCACATACTCATGTATCAATTCTAATTCCATCACATATGCATTGATTTTCTTATTGAACTTAACAATTTTCTCTTTTTCTTTTTTATTTATTTATATACATATGAAAGCATAATACATTAATGCATATGGTTTTCATAATTTCACACGAGTATACACCCAAATTCTCAATATTTGTCAATAAAAACAAAACACATTCTCATCAACCGAAGTTCTCACATTTCCCCATACTTAGTTGACACACACTCACTATCTTAAGCTAACCAAAGATTCAATCGGACCCTTAATTATTTTTTCGCTTAAGACTAGTGATGTGGTAATATAAAGAATAAAAAGGGGGTTAAAAAGGCTCAATGTGGCAAACAAAGGTAAATAAAATGGTGGGCTATTTGGGATAAGTGAGCTATAATCAAATAATGGGCTCAATCATATAATTGCATTAATATACACTAAATAATGGACATATAGAATGGAACAAACTAAAGATTGCAATCATAAAGAAAAAAATACATAAGAATAGAAATCATGGTTAAATAATGTAACCATGGAATTAGGCTAAAAAACTCACAGTTGTATGTTCTTAGCTCAAAAACGATATTCCAACTATATTATGCAAGTTTTAAAAAAGTTTTAACTCAAATCAACGTGAATCTTAAATGCCCTTTCTAAGAAAAAAATGAATTTCTTGAAATTTTCAACAAATTGACCAACATTAATTATTATATATATACCAAATGAAATGTTATGATTGTGAAAAGCCAAAAATTTTTAGTTCACTCCCTATTTTCAATCAAACCACATTCTCATATGTAATAGGGTAAACTAAGCTCAATAATCCATATTTTTCCAAATCACAACTAATAAACTAAAAGTGCAATTCAAACTAAATATCTAAGATATATACAAGCCAAAGTGCAAAATGAAACAAAGTAAAAATAAACAAAAGTACAATAAAGTAAAAATGTGCAAGTATTGAAAATAAACAAAATAAATCAAAATAAAACAAAAGTCTGAAACGGTTCACTAAAATATAGTTCGCCGGAGACGGCGACCTCCCCACAGTTAAATCACAGCATCGTCCTCGATGCTCCTCAAATCAAGTCAGGTGAGCAGGGTCAACGTCTGACTCTCTATCGTGGCCTGTCGATGGATGTGCCTCTAGCTCTGTCGGCTGTGACTGTGCAGATGCCTGTGGCTCTGTAGGGATCCTATGCTGAGTCTCCTCTTGCTGAGCCTCTGACGTGGTGGAAACTGGCAAGTTAAGAAATTATTAATAGAAATACGTTGCAAGTACAGTCCTTAACCAGCCGAAAATCCGCTTATCAATTTAAAAAGGGTTGTCACAAAGATTAAAATTAAAATATTGGGAGTATGAATACCAGGTCGTCTCCCAACAAGTTGCAGAGAGATGTGCTATTTTATCAATAAGGTATTTTCAGAAATGGTTGAGTTGATAAATAGGAAATTAAAATAGAGAATTTAATTAATTCTAAATAAAAGCCTTGACTAGGAGTAGGTTAGTTGGAAGCCCTATTCTTGTTGAAGTACTCTCAAGATTAATTGATAATTGAAGGTTGCTCTGTTTAGTTACCCCTTACTAGGTAAGGGAGAGTCAAACACGTTGGAATGTTGTTTCTGTTCACAAGTCCCAATCCACTCATTAAAAAAGGATTAGTGTCAGTGAATAGAGGGCATTCCAACAATGAACCCAATTATAATTATCCTTTCAAGCATCCCAACTCAAGGGTTCCTTTCAATCAACTCCCCATCAAGTTAGGGAACTACTCGCTCGTTGTGAATGTAAAATTCATAACATATAAAAAGGAATTAAAGGAAGACATGATAAATAAAAGATGAAAAGGGATTAAATAAAAATATTATTCTATATTAATGATGAGCGCATAATTTATACGCTTTTTGGCATTATTTTTAGGAAGTTTTTAGTATGATCTAGTTACTTTTAGGGATGTTTTCATTAGTTTTTATGCTAAATTCACATTTTTGGATTTTACTATGAGTTTGTGTATTTTTCTGTGATTTCAGGTATTTTTTGGCTGAAATTGAGGGACCTGAGCAAAACTCTGATAAGAGGCTGACAAAGGACTGCTGATGCTGTTGGAATTTGACCTCCCTGCACTCGAAATGAATTTTCTGGAGCTACAGAACTCCAAATGGCGCCCTCTCAACAGCGTTATAAAGTCGACATCCAGAGCTTTCCAGCAATATATAATAGATCATACTTTATTCGATATTTGATGACGTAAACTGGCACTCAATGCCAGTTCCATGCTGCATTCTGGAGTCAAACGCCAGAAACACGTCACGAACCAGAGTTGAACGCCCAAAACACATTACAACTTGGCGTTCAACCCCAAGAGAAGTCTCAGCTTGTGAATAGATCAAGCTCAGCCCAAACATACACCAAGTGGGCCCCGAAAGTGGATTTATACATCAATTACTTTCTCCTGTAAACCCTAGTAGCTAGTTTAGTATAAATAGAACTTTTTAATAGTGTATTAGCTATCTTTGGACGTTTAGTTCTTAGATCTGGGGGCTGGCCATTTGGTCATGCCTGGACCTTTCACTTATGTATTTTCAACGGTGGAGTTTCTACACACCATAGATTAAGGGTGTGGAGCTCTGCT
>NC_029780.3:89723558-89723839 GCF_000817695.3 Arachis duranensis
TTCAACTTGATGAATGTGATGATCCGTGACACTCATCATCATTCTCACCTATGAACGCGCGTGATTGACAATCACTTCCGTTCTACCTTAGACCAGACGCATATCTCTTGGATTCCTTGATCAGAATCTTCGTCGTATAAGCTAGAATTGATGGCGGCATTCATGGGAATCCGGAAAGTCTAACCTTGTCTGTGGTATTCCGAGTAGAATTCTGGGATTGAATGACTGTGATGAGCTTCAAACTCCTGAAGGCTGGGCATTAGTGACAGACGCAAAAGAAT
>NC_029780.3:89723904-89726593 GCF_000817695.3 Arachis duranensis
GAGAACCGACAGATGATTAGCCGTGCTGTGACAGAGCATTTGGACCATTTTAACTGAGAGGATGGGATGTAGCCATTGACAATGGTGATGCCCTACATACAGCTTGCCATAGAAAGGAGTGATGAAAAACTAGAAGGAAGAAGTAGGAAAGCATATATTCAGAAGGAACACAGCACCTCCATACACCTATCTGAAATTCCCACCATTGAATTACATGAGTAACTTTATCTTTATTTTCTGTTTATTTTATTATCTTTATTTAAACCAATAATCTCTTAATCCAGTTAAATCCGCCTGACTGGGATTTACAAGATAACCATAGCTTGCTTCATACCAACAATCTCTGTGGGATTGACCCTTACTCACGTAAGGTATTACTTGGACGACCCAGTACACTTGCTGGTTAGTAAGTGCGGAGTTGTGACAAAATGTGATTCACGTTTGAGAGGACCAAGCCTTTGGAGCCATTGTTGATGATCACAATTTCGTCCACCAAGTTTTTGGCGCCGTTGCCGGGGATTGTTCGAGTATGGACAATTGACGGTTCATCTTGTTACTCAGATTAGGTAATTTTCTTTTTATTTTCCTTTCAAAAAAGTTTTCAAAAATCTGTCAAAAATTTTTTCTTTATTTTCTTTTTTCAAAAATATAATTTTTGAAAAAAATAATAAAAATACAAAAAAATCATAAAATCATAAAAAACCAAAAATATTGTGTTTCTTGTTTGAGTCTTGAGTCAATTTTTAAGTTTGGTGTCAATTGCATGCTTTAAAACTTTTTCTTGCATTTTTCGAAAATTCATGGATTCATGGTATTCTTCATGATCTTCAAGTTGTTCTTGACAAATCTTCTTGTTTGATCTTGATGTTTTCTTGTTTTGTGTTGTATGTTGTTTTTCATATGCATTTTTGCATTCATAGTGTCCATGCATTAAAGAATTCTAAGTTTGGTGTCTTGCATGTTTTCTTTGCATAAAATTTTTTTCAAAAATATGTTCTTGATGTTCATCATGATCTTCAAAGTGTTCTTGGTGTTCATCTTAACATTCATAGTGTTCTTGCATGCATAATTGGTTTTGATCCAAAATTTTCATGTTTTGGATCATAATTGTATTTTTCTCTCTCATCATTAAAAATTTAAAAATAAAAAAATATCTTTTCCTTATTTCTCTCCAAATTTTCGAAAATTTGAGTTGACTTGGTCAAAAATTTTTTAAAATTAGTTATTTCTTACAAGTCAAGTCAAATTTTCAATTTTAAAAAAATCTTATCTTTTTAAAACTTTTTCAAAAATTAAATCTTTTTCATTTTCCTTATTAATTTTCGAAAATTCTTTAAAATGTTTTTCAAAAAAATATTTTTCTTAATTTTATCTTAATTTTCGAAATTATGCTAACAATTAATATGATTGATTCAAAAATTTGAAGTTTGTTACTTTCTTGTTAAGAAAGGTTCAATCTTTAAATTCTAGAACCATATATTTTAGTTTCTTGTTAGTTAAGTAATTAATTTTAATTTTAAAAATTAAATCTTTTTCAATCCTATCTTTTTATCATATCTTCTTATATTATCTTTTCATCATATCTTTTTTAAAATTTTATCTTTTTAAAAAATTTGATTTCAAAATATTTTATCTAACTTCTTATCTTCTTATCTTTTCAAATTTGATTTTAATATCTTTTTCAACTAACTATTTGACTTTTTGTTTGTTTCTTATCTTTTTCAAAAACACCTAACTACTTTTCCCTCTCTAATTTTCGAAAATATATCATCCATTTTTCAAAATTCTTTTTAAATTAACTAATTGTTTTAAATTTTAATTTTAATTCAATCTCATCTTTAATTTTCGAAAATCATTAACTCCTTTTCAAAATTAAATCTTTCATATGAGCAGGAATAAGGAAAAAGACATCTTTGTTGAAGCTAATCCAGAACCTGAAAGGACTCTGAAAAGAAAACTAAGAGAAGCTAAATTACAACAATCCAGAGGCAACCTTTCTGAAATTTTCGAACAAGAGAAGGAGATGGCAGCCGAACCCAACAACAATAACGCAAGGAGGATGCTTGGTGATTTCACTAAACCAACGTCCAAGTTTGATGGAAGAAGCATCTCAATTCCTGCCATTGGAGCAAACAATTTTGAGCTAAAACCTCAATTAGTTGCTTTGATGCAATAGAACTGCAAGTTTCATGGACTTTCATCTGAAGATCCTTATCAGTTTTTAATTGAGTTCTTGCAGATTTGTGAGACTGTTAAGACAAATGGAGTAGATCCTGAAGTCTACAGGCTCATGCTTTTCCTTTTTGCTGTAAGAGACAGAGCTAGAACATGGTTGGACTCACAACCTAAAGATAGCCTGGACTCATGGGATAAGCTGGTCACGGCCTTCTTGGATAAATTCTTTCCTCCTCAAAAGTTGAGCAAGCTTAGAGTGGATATTCAGACCTTCAAGCAAAAAGATGGTGAATCCCTCTATGAAGCTTAGGAAAGATACAAGCAGATGACCAAAAAGTGTCCTTTTGACATGTTTTCAGAATGGACCATATTAGATATATTCTATTATGGTCTATCTGAGTTTTTCAAAATGTCATTGGACCATTCTGTAGGTGGATCCATTCACTTAAAGAAAATGCCTGCAGAAGCTCAAGAACTTATTGACATGGTTGCAAATAACCAATTCATGTACACT
>NC_029780.3:89726781-89756820 GCF_000817695.3 Arachis duranensis
TCATCATGGAGAAATCATCCAAATTTCTCATGGAAGGATCAACAAAAGCCTCAACAAGGCTTTAATAATGGTGGAAGAAACAGGCTAAGCAATAACAAGCCTTTTCCATCATCTTCTCAGCAACAGACAGAGAATTCTGAGCAGCCCCTCTAATTTAGCAAATTTAGTCTCTGATCTGTCTAAGGCCACTTTAAGTTTCGTGAGTGAAACAAGGTCCTCCATCAGAAATTTGGAGGCACAAGTGGGCCAGCTGAGTAAGAAAGTCATTGAAACTCCTCCCAGTATTCTCCCAAGCAATACAGAAGAGAATCCAAAAGGAGAGTGCAAGGCCATTGACGTAATCAATATGGCCGAATGCACAAGGGAGGAGAAGGATGAAAATCCTAGTGAAGAAGACCTCTTGGGACGTCTCTCAAACAAGAAGGAGTTCCCTATTGAGGACCTAAGGGAATCTGAGGCTCATATAGAGATCATATAGATTCCACTAAATTTTCTTCTGCCATTCATGAGCTCTGAAGACTATTCTTCCTCAGAAGAGGATGAAGATGTGACTGGAGAACAAGTTTCTCAATATCTAGGAGCCATCATGAAGCTGAACGCCAAGTTGTTTGGTAATGAGACTTGGGAAGGTGAACCTCCCTTGCTCATTAGTGAACTAGATACATGGGTTCAGAAAACTTTACTTCAAGAGAGACAAGATCCTGGTAAATTCTTAATACCCTGTACCATAGGCACCATGACCTTTAATAAAGCTCTGTGTGATTTAGGTCAGGCATAAATCTTATGCCACTCTCTGCAATGGAGAAACTGGGGATCATTGAGGTACAGCCTGCCTTATTCTCATTACAATTGGTAGACAAGTCAGTAAGACAAGCTTATGGATCAGTAGAGGACGTGTTGGTAAAGGTTAAAGGCCTTTACATTCCTGCCGATTTCATAATCTTAGACACTAGAAAGGAGGAGGATGAATGCATCATCCTTGGAAGACCTTTCCTAGCCACAGCAGAAGCTGTAATATATGTTAACAGAGGAGAATTAGTCCTTCAATTGAATGGGGACTACCTTGTGTTTAAGGCACACGGCTATCCTTCTGTAACAAGGGAGAGTAAGCATACAGAGCTTCTCTCAGTACAGAGTCAAACAGAGCCCCCACAGTTAAACTCTAAGTTTGGTATTGGGAGGCCACAACTAAACTCTAAATTTGGTGTTGAATCCCCACAACCAAACTCTAAGTTTGGTGTTGGGACTATACAACATTGACCTGATCACCTGTGTGGCTCCATGAGAGCCTACTGTCAAGCTATTGACATTAAAGAAGCGGTTGTTGGGAGGCAACCCAATTTTTATTTATCTAATTTTATTTTTATTTAATTGTTATTTTGTGTTTTAGTAGGTTCATGATCATGTGGAGTCACGAAAAAATATTAAAATTAAATCAAGCTGTCCCTAACCATGTGCTTGTGGCATGCAGGTCCAAGTGAAAAGCTTGAGACTGAGTGGTTAAAGTCGTGATCCAAAGCAAAAAGAGTGTGCTTAAGAGCTCTGGACACCTCTAACTGGGGACTCTAGCAAAGCTGAGTCACAATCTGAAAAGGTTCACCCAGTCATGTGTCTATGGCATTTATGTATTCGGTGGTAATACTGGAAAACAAAGTGCGTTGCTTGGGGACAAGCAACAATTTAAGTTTGGTGTTGTGATGAGCGGATAATTTATACGCTTTTTGGCATTGTTTTTAGGAAGTTTTTAGTATGATCTAGTTACTTTTAGGGATATTTTCATTAGTTTTTATGCTAAATTCACATTTCTAGACTTTACTACGAGTTTGTGTGTTTTTCTATGATTTCAGGTATTTTTTGGCTGAAATTGAGGGACTTGAGCAAAACTCTGATAAGAGACTGACAAAGGACTGCTGATGCTATTGGAATCTGACCTCCCTGCACTCGAAATGGATTTTCTGGAGCTACAGAACTCCAAATGGTGCGCTCTCAACGGCTTTGGAAAGTAAACATCCAGAGCTTTCCATCAATATATAATAATCCATACTTTATTTGAGATTTGACGACGTAAAATGGCGCTCAACGCTAGTTGCATGCTACATTCTGGAGTCAAACGCCAGAAACACGTCATGAACCAGAGTTGAATGCCCAAAACACGTTACAACTTGATGTTCAACCCCAAGAGAAGCCTCAGCTCTTGAATAGATCAAGCTCAACCCAAACATACACCAAGTGGGCCCCGGAAGTGGATTTATACATCAATTACTTACTCCTGTAAACCCTAGTAGCTAGCTTAGTATAAATAGAACTTTTTACTAGTGTATTAGCTATCTTTGGACGTTTAGTTCTTAGATCTGGGGGCTGGCCATTCGGCCATGCCTGGACCTTTCACTTATGTATTTTCAACGGTGGAGTTTCTACACACCATAGATTAAGGGTGTGGAGCTCTGCTGTACCTCAAGTTTTAATGCAATTACTACTATTTTCTATCCAATTCGATTTATTCCTGTTCTAAGATATTCGTTGCACTTCAACTTGATGAATGTGATGATCCGTGACACTCATCATCATTCTCACCTATGAACACGCGTGACTGACAACCACTTCCGTTCTACCTTAGACCGGGTGCAGATCTCTTGGATTCCTTGATCAGAATCTTTGTGGTATAAGCTAGAATTGATGGCGGCATTCATGGGAATCCAGAAAGTCTAACCTTGTCTGTGGTATTCCGAGTAGGATTCCGGGATTGAATGACTGTGATGAGCTTCAAACTCCTGAAGGCTGGGCATTAGTGACAGACGCAAAAGAATCACTGGATTCTATTCCAACCTGATTGAGAACCGACAGATGATTAGCCGTGCTGTGACAGAGCATTTGGACCATTTTCACTGAGAGGATGGTATGTAGCCATTGACAACGGTGATGCTCTACATACAACTTGTCATAGAAAGGAGTGATGAAAAACTAGAAGGAAAAAGTAGGAAAGCAGAGATTTAGAAGGAACACAGCACCTCCATACACCTATCTGAAATTCCCACCATTGAATTACATGAGTAATTTTATTTTTATTTTCTGTTTATTTTTTTATCTTTATTTAAACCAATAATCTCTTAATCTAGTTAAATCCGCCTGAATGGGATTTACAAGATGAGCATAGCTTGCTTCATACCAATAATCTCTGTGGGATCGACCCTTACTCACGTAAGGTATTACTTGGACGACCCAGTACACTTGCTGGTTAGTTGTGCGGAGTTGTGACAAAGTGTGATTCACGTTTGAGAGCACCAAGCCTTTGGAGCCATTGTTGATGATCACAATTTCGTCCACCAATTAATAACTTGTGAAAACAATCCAATGTCAACTCTAGAGAGAATAATGATATGGAAAAATAAGTAAAAAGTAAATAGCAAAGTATACTGACTAGTACCAGAGGTGGCATCTTCTCAAAAGCTAAAAAGCAAAATCTTCCAAAAATCCTAATTATGAATGTCAAGCGATAAAAACCTAGGGGAGGAGCCAATTCAGATCTAAAACTAAAAATTATGTGGAATGAATTGTTCTCCTCTGTTTCTGCATGTTCCCTGGCTCTAGTCTGTGTTTCTAGGCCGAAAATTGGGTTGAAATCCGGCCCAGAAACTCTGCCAGCGACTTCTGAAATTCTGCAGATTGTGCACGCCACGTGGACGCGTCATTCAGCGTTTTGCTTTCCCACGCGGGCGCGTCATCCATGCCTCTGCGTCACTTATGCTTTTCCAATCTGCGCGGTCGCGTGAGCCGTGCGGCCGCGTCACTGCGATTTCCTCTCTTTCGCGCGGTCGCGTGAGCCATGCGGCCGCGTCACTTCTCGCTGGTCATCTCCTTAAATTCTTGTATTCCTTCCATTTTTGCAAACTTCCTTTCCAATCTCCAATTCATTCATGCCCTATAAAGCCTGAAACACTTAACACACAGATCATGGAATCGAATGTGATAAAGGAGGATTAAAATACCTAATTAAAAGTCTCTAGGAAGTAAGTTTTCAATCATGTAGTAATTTTAGGAAGGAAATATAAATGCATGCTAATTATATGAATAAGTGGGTAAAGATCATGATAAAACCACACAATTAAACACATTATAAACCATAAAATAGTGGTTTATCAACCTCCGCACACTTAAACATTAGCAAGTCCTCATGCTTAGTTGAAGGAGATAAAATAAATGAGTAGGAACATGTAAAAACTCATGTAATGCAATGCAACCTATATTTGTGAATGCAACTATATGATTCTTGTCCACTTGATCAAGAATAAATAAGCTCTTCAAAACAATTACAAATCAAGCTCCACTAATTCAATTCTCATACAGTAAGAACAGATAAAAATGCAAGAAGATAGCTCATGAAAGAAGGGAACATAGAATTTTAAGCATTGAACCCTCATTGATGATGTGTGTATATTCTAATCTCTCCAGTGTATAGGGTAATCACTCTATCCTTCTCTAATTATGCTCCCTAAATTTTGTTCTTTTCCTAATCAATCAACAACATTTAATATACCAATGCAACATCATGAGGTCTTTTCAAGGTTGTAACGGGCCAAGGTAAGGGTAAGGATACATATATGGTTAAGTGAGCTTATAAATTGAATCTTTAATTAACTCAAACTCTAACATAACCTATATATTTTATATAACTATGTAGTTCGTACCTAGCTACCCAGAATTCTCTTTCACATTCCATACTCATGTATCAACTGTTTATTTTAATTCTATCATACATGCATTGACCTTTGAATTCTTAACTCAACATTGGGGTAATTTTGTCCCCTTATTTATTTATTGAATATTTTTTTTAAACATAGCTTATCAATGCACATGAATTTTTGATTTTCATAGTTTCACATGAGTAGGTGTCCAAATTCCCATTATATTATCATGACATATCCCCTTATTATCTTTTGTTCCCACAATTTCCCATACATAATTAACACACACAATTCTATCTTAAGCTAACCAAAGATTCAAATTGGGGTATATAATTGTTTTTCCGCTTAAGGCTAGTAGTGTGGTAAATTATAGAACAAATGGGATTTAAAGGCTTAAAGTGGCTAACAAAGGTAATTGAAAGGGTAGGCTTAATTTGGATAAGTAAGCTAAACAATTAATGGCCTCAATCATATGCAGCATATAAATATATTAAACATTGGACATATAGGATGGAACAAAATATAGGTTACAATCATAGAGAAGTAAACACACAAGAATAAAACAAATATGGTTAAATAATGTAACCATGCATAAAGACTCAATTCTCACAGGTTGTGTGTTCTTTAGCTTTAAAAATCATGTTCCAAATACAACTTCAAGCAAATTTAACGTAAGCGTTTTAATTAAAATTAGAAATTTTGTTCCAAAGATAGAGTTTTAGAAGAAACTTATTGTCTTTTCAATCAAGTAGAATATGCATGCAACTAATCTATTACTATGTAATTTATCCTATTCTACAAAAGAAAGAAAAACTAACTAAATATCCTAATTTATTGATGTTTAGGGAAGAAAAATTACCTCTGGAAGTCAGGTACTGACCGACCTCCCCACACTTAAGGATTGGCACCGTCCTCGGTGTCATCTGTCAAAAATAGTGGTGGGCTGGTGGCAGTGGCTCCACAGTCGGGACTGTCGTGGCTCCCTGTGCTGGTGAAAGAAGTGGAGTCCGGAGTGCCTAGATCGTCATCGGGTCTGTGATTGCCTGTAAGTAGCTTCTTGAGGTGTTTGAAACGGCGGTGGTTACGGTGCTCTCAGAGCTTTGCTTTCTTTTGTTGTTGGTCCAATCGCTTCAGGATTTGGTGTAGCAGCTAACTAGTAGATGGTGGAGGAGCTGCAGCATCTTCTGTGGACTGGCTGATAGTGACAAATTGTGGCCTGAGATATCTCCCGTTAGGGACATACTGATCATCCCGTGGAAGAATGGCTTTGGTGTCTCCAGCTCTGTAGGATACTCCGGCTGCTGAGATAAGATCAGAGACCAAGGCAGGGAAAGGTAGGTTTCTCGTGATCTGCACATGTTTCATAGCATTCCGGATATGTCTTGGTAAATTAAGAGGCTGGTCTGTGAGGATGCACCATAGTAGAACGGCCATGTCTGCGGTAAAGGAGGACTCATGAGTACTCGGGAAGACGTAATGGGACATAATCTGTGCCCATACATGAGCCTCTAAGGTAAGTGCAGAATCCAAGATTCCCTTTGGACGGGAACGATGGTATCCGAAGATCCATTTGCTGCCAGGTTGAGCGATAACTCTGAGAACAGTGTCCCAGTCAAAGGTGTATGCCTGGCGCTTGATTGCGGCTTTCTGAAAGGCGTCCAATCCTTCTGGAGCAGGTGGAAGATCTAAGGCTCGCTGAAGGGCTTCTTCTGTAATAAGGGACTTGCTTCTGACGTGTATAGATAGACTGCAGGGTTGGCAGGTGGAAGTTGGAGTAGAACTCAAGTACCTAAGAAAGATTGACCTGTCGTGGCTGTCTTTGTAAAAATTCCCAGTATTTTTGTGCAATTTGCGGCTCAACAAAGGCAGCAATATGAGGTGGAAGGATGAGAAGGTGTTCGTTGTTGTAATTCTGAGCTGCCAGAATAGGAAACATCTGCTCACAGTAGCGATTCGGGAATCGTGCAGTGTCCTTTAATGGGAAAGCTCTCTCCTTTTCATCAACCTTTATGATCCTTTTAATTCTTTTCGTTGAGGGCTTGACTGCAGTTGAAGATGGTTCTGTCACTAATGCTCTTTTTGTTCCTTTCCTTGCTGTGGGTTTGGGGGTAGCTTTCTCTTTGCCTTTCTTAGTGGCCATTCTGAAAAAGGAAAGAGAAAGTAAATTACATTTAAAGAGATAAAGCAAGGAAGAGGGTTGAGTGAGTGATAGTCAATGCACGGTAAAGATGAATGAAGGGAACACATGGTCATGACAACATGTGAAAAGTTCATCAAAGGGAATAAAATAAGTGCATTAGAGGGTAAGTAGATGCAAGATGTTTATTGGCATGCCGGCAAGGGCATGAGTAGCATAGATCAAGCATCACTTCGTAACAAACTATCACGTTTGTATTGACAATTAAATTCACTTAATATAATAATAAAGGGAATTTGTGAAAAGCAGGCATTAAATAATAGAATAGAATAATGTAGAAAAGTGCATGATGCCATATGGGCTTTTTCACAAACACATAGCATGCATGGTAACTAAGGTATGAAAAGTATTAGATAAAACATGCAAGCAACCCTGAAAGAAATATATAATTGTCAAACAATATTTTTAACAATTCACAAGCAAAATAATGACCCAAATAAATTCCAACACCAATTAAAAGAAAGAAGAAAAGAAAAGGGGAAGAAAATATGGATAGTGAAAGTAATAGGAAAAGAGAAGAAAAGAAAATAACATATAAAATTAAGAAGAATAATAGAAAAGTAAGGGGAGAAGAAGAAAAGGAAACCTTGTTAATGGGGTGAGAGGGGGAGAGAGAGAGAGAGAAAGAGAGAGAGAGAGAGAGAGAGAGAGAGAGAAGGAAGAAGGAAGAAGAGAAAATAGGATTTGGAGAAAAGAAAGATAAGATAGTTGACAAATCAGGGGCGCTGTGCAGTGCAGGTGACGCGGCCGTATGGGGCACGTGGTCGCGTGACTTGCGCTTATACTGATTGACGCGGTCACGTCAGTCACGCGGTCGTGTGACCTGTTTGATGCTACTGGAGCGAGGGTAGACTCGCACTCGCACAACTCTCTGTTCAAAATATTATTTTTGCCAAGTCTAGGGTCACGCGATCGCGTGGGTCATGCGATCGCGTGGGTGGTCATTAAAAGGCTATTACGCGGACGTGTGAGCCATGTATCCGTGTGGAAAGAATTGGGCGTTCAGCGCCAAGCCAGCACTACTCTAGCACAACTTTCGGTCGTGCATCCATTTTACGTCGAATTCAAGGGCACGCGGCCGCGTGAGTGACGCGGTCGCGTGGGAGGCCAATGTTCCCATTAGACGCAGACGCGTCGGTGATGCAGTTGCGTGGGGTGATTTGTGCCATTGGCACGCCTCCAGCCACGCTCCTGCGTGACTCTCTGTTCGTTTCTTAATCTTTCCAAACCACCTGCGACGCGGACGCGTCAATGATGCGGTCGCGTCGCGTAATTTTTTTTAAGCATGTAAATGCAGATGCACGAAATGTACTAAGAAAGAGAAGAGTTATTGAATATGAAAATAAAAACAAAGAAAGGAATGATCATACCATGGTGGGTTGTCTCCCACCTAGCACTTTGCTTTAACGTCCGTAAGTTGGACGCTCCACTAGCTCAGTCTTCGGCTATATGGGGATCTTCCAAGAGGAAGATCTCAAGCTCCTTGTTTTTCTTCATCTTCTCGCCATGGTACAGCTTTAAGCGATGTCCATTAACCTTGATAAGTTCGGAGCTAGAAGGGTGACTTAGGTGATAAACTCCGTACGGTTCGGCATTCTCTACTCTGTATGGACCTTCCCATCTTGATCTCAACTTGCCTGGCATGAGCCTCAGTCGAGATTTGTAAAGGAGGACTAAATCTCCAGGTTGGAATTCTTTCCTCTTGATGTGCTGATCATGTATAGCCTTCATCTTCTCCTTATATAGTCTTGAGTTCTCATAGGCTTCTAGGCGAAGGCTTTCCAGTTCTTGCAGTTGCAACTTCCGTTCAGCTCCGGCTTTCTTAATTCCCATGTTGCACTCCTTTACTACCCAAAAAGCTTTGTGCTCTACTTCAACTGGAAGATGACAAGCTTTTCCATAAACTAAGCAAAAAGGGCTCATCCCAATGGGTGTCTTGTACGCTGTTCTGTATGCCCAAAGTGCATCTTGTAGCCTGGTGCTCCAGTCTCTTCTATGAGATTTGACTATCTTCTGCAAAATACGCTTTATCTCTCTGTTTGGCACCTCGGCTTGCCCATTAGTCTGAGGATGGTAGGCAGTTGCAACTTTATGAATGATCCCATGCTTCTTCAGTAAACCTGTTAGTCTTCTATTACAGAAATAGGTGCCCTGATCGCTCACGATTGCTCGTGGTGATCCAAAGCGACAAATAATGTGGTTTCTCACAAAGGAAACAACAGTGTTAGCATCATCGGTACGGGTAGGAATGGCTTCCACCTATTTAGAAACATAATCTACAGCTAACAATATATAGAGGTGGCCATTAGAATTTGGAAATAGACCCATGAAGTCAATGCCCCAAACATAAAAAATTTCACAGAAAAGCATAATTTGTTGAGGCATTTCATCCCTCTAGGATATATTACCAAATTTTTGGCATGGGAAACAAGATTTACAAAATTTAGTAGCGTCTTTAAAAAGAGTAGGCCACCAGAATCCACAGTCTAAGATTTTTCTAGCTGTTCTTTGAGGGCCAAAATGTCCTCCACTCTTAGATGAGTGACAGGCCTCTAAAATGGACTGGAATTCTGATTGAGGCACACATCTTCTAATTACCTGGTCAGTGCCACATCTCCATAAATATGGGTCATCCCATATATAATATTTAGACTCACTTTTCAGCTTGTCTCTTTGATGCTTAGTAAAGTTTGGAGGAAAAGTGCGGCTAACTAGGTAATTAGCTACAGGTGCATACCAAGGGATTACCTTAGATACTGCTTGTAGGTTATCAAATGGAAAATTATCAGCTATAGGAGTGGAGTCATCTTTAATGTGCTCAAGGCGACTCAAGTGGTCTGCCACGAGATTCTGGTTACCACTCCTATCTTTTATTTCTAAATCAAATTCTTGTAGTAGCAGTATCTAACGTATAAGCCTTGGTTTGGATTCCTTTCTAGCTAATAAATACTTTAGAGCTGCGTGGTCTGAATACACTACTACTTTTGTACCAAGTAAATAGGCTCGGAATTTATTCAGAGCAAAAACAATAGCAAGAAGCTCTTTTTCAGTAGTAGTGTAATTGGATTGAGCGGCATTTAAAGTTTTAGATGCATATGAAATAACAAAAGGATCCTTACCTTCACGCTAAGCCAGCGCCGCTCCTACTACATAATTGGAAGCATCGCACATGATTTCAAATGGCTGGCTCCAGTCCGGTCCTCTCACAATTGGAGCTTGAGTCAGGGTGGTTTTCAGCTTATCAAACGCTTGTTTACAATCCTCACTGAACTCAAATTCAATATCCTTCTGTAGTAATCTAGATAGGGAAGTTCTACCTTACTAAAGTCCTTAATGAATCTTCGGTAAAAACTTGCATGTCCAAGGAACGAACGGACTTCCCTCACAGAAGAGGGGTAAGGTAAACCAGAAATAACATCCACCTTTGCTGGATCTACAGAAATGCCATTATTAGATACAACATGTCCCAGCACAATACATTGTTTAACCAAAAAATGACATTTTTCGAAATTCAATAAAAGGTTTGTACTGACACATCTATCTAATACTCTAGATAGACTATCCAAGCAAAGGCTAAAAGAATCACCATAAATGCTGAAATTGTTCATAAAAACTTCCAATACAGTCCTCGATAAGATCAGAGAAAAGGCTCATCATGCACCTTTGGAAAGTAGCTGGTGCATTGCACAAGCCAAAGGGCATTCTCTTGTAATCATAGGTTCTAAAAGGACATGTAAAAGTAGTCTTTTCTTGATCCTTAGGAGCTATATGAATCTGGAAATATCCTGTATAACCATCTAAAAAGCAATAATGTGATTTACCTGACAGGCGATCCAGCATTTGATCAATGAATGGAAGAGTATAGTGATCCTTACGAGTGGCTTGATTGAGGTGCCTGTAATCAATGCAGACCCTCCAGGCGTTCTGAACTCTGGTAGCTATGAGCTCTCCATGCTCATTCTTTACTGTAGTGACTCCAAACTTCTTGGGTACCACTTGTACTGGGATCACCCATTCACTGTCTGAAATGGGATAGATAATATCTGCCTCTAGTAGTCTGGTCACTTTCTTCTTGACAACCTCTAAGATAGTGGGGTTCAGTCTTCTTTGGGGTTGACGAACAGGTCTTGCTCATTCTTCTAAAAAGATCCTGTGCTCACAAACATGAGGGTTGATACCTACTTTGTCTGCTAAACTCCACCCAATTGCTTTCTTGTGCCTCCTTAGCACACTAAGTAATTGCTCTTCTTGTTGAGAAGTGAGGTCCCGTGCAATGATAACTGAAAACTTCTGCTTATCTTCAAGGTAAGCATATTTGAGGTGTGGAGGGAAAGGTTTCAACTCTGACTTCTGTTCATGGTCAGGCACTGAATTATCTAGAGCTGGTGGCAGTGGTAGAGTACTTTCATTGTTCTCTGGGAATGTCCCCACACTTGGACCTTGTCCTATGTACTTCTCTTCAAACTCCTCTAGGTGAACTTCAGCTACGGTTTCATCTATGATGTCACACAGGAGGATAGAGTGATCTTCTGGAGGGTATTTCATAATTCTATTCAGATTGAAGCTTATTACTTGGCCGTCTATTTCAAAAGAGTATGTTGCTGAGAAAGCATCTAATTTGAACTTCGAGGTCTTCAAAAAAGGTCTTCCGAGTAGGATTGACGATGGCTTCTCTGAGTCATGTTGGGACATCTCCAGGATGTAAAAATCAATGGGGAAAGTGAGACCTTTAATGCCAACTAATACATCTTCAGCAACTCCAGCCACTGTAATAATACTTTTATCTGCTAACACAAAACGAGCTGCCGGCCTTTTTAAGGGAGGGAGCCTCAAAACATCATATACAGATAAGGACATTATACTAACACATGCTCCTAAATCACACATGCAGTCAGAAAATATCACACCTCCAATGGTACAGTTAACCATGCATGGGCCTGGGTCACTACATTTTTCAGGTATATTTCCCATTAAAGCAGATATAGAACTTTCTAAAGTAATAGTTTCTAATTCATTAATTTTGTCTTTATGTATGCACAAATCTTTTAGAAACATTGCATATTTAGGTACCTGTTGAATGACATCAAAAAGGGGAACAGTTACCTCAACCTTTTTGAATATTTCTACCATTTTGGGATCAGGTTCCAACTGCTTCTTGGGCTTCTTTGCAAGTTGTGGAAATGGAATAGGAATGGCATTTTCTGCAGTGTCTACGCCCTTTGGTGCTTCTTCCTGTGACTTAGTGTCTTCTTCCTCAGCCATGTCCTGTATATCAGTTTCTTCCTCAACATCTTCTGATTCCACTACCTCTTCAGCCGAGGCGTGTTCTGGTGGGTTTGACTCTTCTTGATTCCTCTCTTGCAATGTGGTTCCAGACCTTAGGGTGATGGCATTAATACCACCCTTTGGATTGGGTAATGGTTGAGAGGGGAGTCCACCAGAGCTTGAGGACTGGTTGTTGGAGTTGGTCATTGATCCAATCTGTGAGAGAAGGGCTTGCAAAGTAGAAGTCAGACCTTTCAGAGTAGCAGTAAAGTTGTTTTCCATGTCCTGTTGTCTCCGATCAATAGATTGTAGTAACTCATCATTAGGAGATGAAGAGGGATAATTGATCTGAGAGGGCTGCTGAGATGCTTGAGACTGTCTTAGATGAGGTGCTCTATAGGCTTGATTCTGATTCTGCTGCCTGAAGTTGTTATTGTTATTCCACCTCTGATTTCCATTGTTATCTCTGCCTCCTCTTTTGTGATTGTCCCTCCAACCTTGGTTAGAATTATCTCTCCAACCTTGGTTAGAGTTATCCTGCCATCCTTGGTTATAGCTGCCACCTTGATTGTACCCTTGATTGGGGCGGTCATAGAAGTTATGAGTGGCTGCTATAGTATGGTCTTCTGGTTGGAGTTGCGGACACTCATCAGTATAATGACTATAATCTGCACAGATTCTGTATACTCTTTGTGGAACTAACTGCTGGCTGTGCTGTGGTGGAGAAGGCTGAACTTGCTGAGGCTGTTGTTGATTCAGTTGCATCTGCTTCAGCAAGTTAGTCATTTCACATAAGCTCTGAGCTATAGCAGCAGTCTCTTTGCTAGTGGATACCTTTGCAACAGCTCTTGACCGACTTTGTTTCTGCTTGTGATTCCTAGTAGATTCAGCTAAGTCGCTGATCAATTGCCATGCTTCTTCCGTAGTCTTGTACTTTTTCATAGACCCATTGCTAGCACCTTCCAATGTGGTCCTATCTTGAGATCTCATGCCCTGTGTAAAGTAGCCGAGCAACACTATCTTGTCAATCATATGGTGGGGACATGCCTCTCAAAGATTATTGAAGCGTTCCAAGTATTCATAAAGAGTTTCAGATTCATCCTGAACGATCATAGACATGTCTTTCCTCAGTTTATCAGCAACCTCAACTGGGAAGAATTTCTCTAAAAATTCTCTTCTGAGCATATCCCAGTTGGAAACAGTTGTTCCGGGTTGAGTGTAGTACCACTCTCTTGCCTTTCCCTCAAGAGAGAATGGGAAGGCTTTTAACAGAATGGAGATTTCATCAGTGCCATCACGCTTAACAGTAGAACAAGAGATCTGAAAGTCCCTAAGGTGCTTGATAGGCTCTTGAGCAGGTAAGCCATGAAACTTGGGCATCAAGTTGAGTAGCGAAGACTTTATTTTGAAATCCACAGCCACTGCTAGATGGTGTGCCTAGAATGGTTGTAGTGTAAAATTAGGGGCACTTTTCTCCTGGATAGTGACTCTCCTTGGCGCTGCCATGTCGCCTGCACGTAAATCAACTAGATCAGTAGAGAGGGAGCTTGTTTCTCCCTTAAATGACGTTTCAGGTTTGTCCTCAAAGAGGACTTGCCGACGCCGAGCTTGCCTTATATGTGAAAGAGTTCTTTCAATCTCAGGATCAAATACTGGCAGGCTTGGATCAGGAAGTGAACGCGTCATTTAACGAAAGAAATGTACAGCTCATAGTGACAAAATAAAAAGAAAAAAATTGCAATAAAATAAATACCAATCAATAAATTAGCACACTATTACAACTCCCCGGCAACGGCGCCAAAAATTGACGTGGCGAAAACTGGCAAGTTAAGAAATTATTAATAGAAATACGTTGCAAGTACAGTCCTTAACCATCCGAAAATCTGCTTATCAATTTAAAAAGGGTTGTCACAAAGATTAAAATTAAAATACGGGGAGTATGAATCCCAGGTCGTCTCCCAACGAGTTGCAGAGAGATGTGCTATTTTATCAATCAGGTGTTTTTAGAAATGGTTTAGTTGATAAATAGGAAATTAAAATAGAGAATTTAATTAATTCTAAATAAAAGCCTTAACTGGGATTAGATTAGTTGGAAGCCCTATTCTTGTTGAAGTACTCTCAAGATTAATTGATAATTGAATGTTGCTCTGTTTAGTTACCCCTTACTAGGTAAGGGAGAGTCAAACACGTTGGAATGTTGTTTCTGTTCACAAGTCCCAATCCGCTCTTTGAAAAGGATTAGTGTCTGTGAATAGAGGGCATTCCAACAATGAACCCAATTATAATTATCCTTTCAAGCATCCCAACTCAAGGGTTCCTTTCAATCAACTCCCCATCAAGTTAGGGAACTACTCGCTCATTGTGAATGTAAAACTCATAACATATAAAAAGGAATTAAAGAAAGACATGATAAATAAAAGATGAAAAGAGATTAAATAAAAATATTATTCTATATTAATAACTTGTGAAAATAATCCAATGTCAACTCTAGAGAGAATAATGATATGGAAGAATAAGTAAAAAGTAAATAGCAAAGTATAATGACTAGTACCGGAGGTGGCCTCTTCTCAAAAGCTAAAAAGCAAAGTCTTCCAAAAATCCTAATTATGAATGTCAAGTGATAAAAACCTAGGGGAGGAGCCAATTCAGATCTAAAACTAAAAATTATGTGGAATGAATTGTTCTCCTCTATTTCTGCATGTTCCCTGGCTCTAGTCTGTGTTTCTGGGCCGAAAACTGGGTTGAAATCCGGCCCAGAAACTCTGCCAGCGACTTCTTGAATTCTGCAGATCGCGCACGCCACGCCGTCGCGTCATTCATGCGGACGCGTCATTCGGCGTTTTGCTTTCCCACGTGGGCGTGTCGTCCATGCCTCCGCGTCACTTATGCTTTTCCAATCCGCGCGGTCGCGTGAGCGGTGCGGCCGCGTCACTGCAATTTCCTCTCTTTCGCGCGGTCGCGTGAGCCATGCGGCCGCGTCACTTCTCGCTAGTCATCTCCTTAAATTCTTGTATTCCTTTTATTTTTGCAAACTTCCTTTCCAATTTCCAATTCATTCATGCCTTATAAAGCCTGAAATACTTAACACACAGATCACGGCATCAAATGGGATAAAGGAGGATTAAAATACCTAATTAAAAATCTCTAGGAAGTAAGTTTTCAATCATGTAGTAATTTTAGGAAGGAAATATAAATGCATGCTAATTATATGAATAAGTGGGTAAAGATCATTATGAAACCACACAATTAAACACATTATAAACCATAAAATAGTGTTTATCAGCCTCCTCCTGGTCATCCTCCTCTTGCTCATCCTCCTTCTCCTTAGAGTGCTCCAAAGGTGTATCAGGCTCAGAAGGGATGTCAGTATGACATGAAGTCACAATCAGCTACAAAGTGTGCATAACGTTGCTTGTTGCGACACTCAGATTGCTCATAACATCGCAACAAATGCCACTCCATCCGATCCATGCGTCTAAGGAGGCGCTACACAAGGCGGTATACTGGCTGTGATGCAGATGAAGGTGCTGATCGAGATGGTGCAGATGGTCCTGCTGCAGTGGAAGAAGTAGGCGGCTCGGTGTCTGCTGCTATGGCCACTCAGTCTCTGCACCGGGCTACTAGGCGGTGACTAAACTAGTCATCCCAAGGGGCAACCTTCTCCTTACTATGAGCGGCTGGTGCCTCATTGCCCTGCTCTAAGGGTACCTTGGCCCGGTGAGCTAGGTGTGTGACCAAACAAGGGAATGGTAGGTTGTCTCTGATATTGGTCTAATACATGTATTTCTTGATGAGTCGTGAAAGGTACAGCTCCTTCCTCTCTAAGACACACCAAATCAGAACTACTATATCGGCCGGGACCTCGGTAGCATGGGTACTAGGCATAACATAGGTGCATAGGATTTGCTGCCAGAGCTTGGCCTCCTTTGTCAGATAATCAAACTTAATACCTCTCGAAGTCTCTTTCTTGGATCTTTGCTCCCAAGGGGCATCAGAAAGGGCAACCGTATGATGAACTGCGTCCCAATCAAAGCTCATGCATTTAATATCCTCCTCAGCCTGATGTAAGGCATCCTTATCACTGATCTTAGGCAAAAAGTGGAGGATGTCCTCAATAGCCTCCTCTGTAATCAAAATCTTCCTATCTCTGAGATGAACGACATCAAGGGTTGCTCAGTAGAAATTGCAATAAAATTTCTGGACCCAAGACTCGTTCACTCGCACTAGCTCTCTGTCCAGAAATACCCAACCCCAATCTCTAATATGAGGCTCAGTAAACTGCTTTAAATCGGAGGGGATAGCCAGTTTCTTTTCCACAATAAGGTTCCGCTTATCAAAGTACAGAAATCTGAGCTCACAGTATAGGTTGGCAAACTTATATGAGTTGCTAGAAGGCATAGCTTGGTCAGCCTTGTCCTTCTCATTAAGCTTCTACTCAGAAAAGCCTAGGGTCGCTGGCTCAGTGGATGGCTGTGACCTTTCCTCTTACTGGAGGTGGCCTTGGCTTTGCCTTTCCCTCTGTTAGGCATCCTGAAAGACAGCATTCCCAAGATACTGATTATTAAACAAAGTAGAGAAAAGAAAAGCTAGTAATATGTAAGCAAAACAAACAGAAGATGGCAACAAAAGAGTTAAAGCTAAAGCATGAAGTGACTGACACAGGCTATAATTACCTTGGAAGGGAGTATAAATAGTATTCAAAATTAGTCAGAATTCACATTCCAATTAATTGCGTAAAAAGGAAATCACTTTCTTGGTCCTTAAGAAGTGACATTGCTATGCATCAAAAGAATAGTTAAAAAGTCAGTTTAAAAAGGAAAACTAAAAGAAGGTTAGAAACCATTTAGTTAAAAGTTAAAAAGTTAGAAGAACGGAAGTTGAATGTTAATAACATAGCCAATATTGTTCTTAACCAAGATAGCGTCCAAAATTATAAATGACAAGCAACTCACATTCATATAAGGCAATGCAAGTCATTGATAATGAAATATGTAAGGCACAAAGGCATAAAAGAGCAATGCAAGTCATCATCAATGTGTTCGGTCGCTTAAGTGCAAAAATTGGTGTTGACAAACTAAAATGCATTTATGTAATAATAGACAACACCAATAATTACAACTTAAAAGAACCTCGGTCAAAAGGACAAGATTAGGCCACTTAAAGGTTTAGGAAAACAAGTTCATTGGTCGATGAGAAATACACTTGAAAACGACCATGAAGGATAGAAATTGGGCTGAACTTGAGCGGTTGAAAATGTAAAAGAGGTTCAAGATCACTTGGTCAATCAAGGTTCTAATTAACACAGAACTCCGACAATTAGTTCTTTGATTCTACCAATGACGAATGCACATGAAAGGGAACCAAAATAGAGACGGAGATGCTGACCGAATTCAATTCACAATTTGCAACTTAATAGCCCAAAAATTGTTTTGAAAATTTCGGCAGCATCCCGGCAATAAATTGGACATTCCTGGATTAGAACAAGCAGCAAAAACTCAGCCCATATTAACTCAAAACAATTCAAACAAAATTAGCAATCAAAATGTCATATGAACTTAGGTGGATATGCAGCATAGCAGCCATTTCAATACAAATGAACCTAAGTTAGAATTAAACAAGATCTAAACACAATAAATTCATAAGAATTGGCATTATGAATCAGAACAACAACAAACAGCATTAGTACTCAAAATTGGCAGCAACAGCAACATGTAAAAATCACAGAACATCAACATCATCGTCACTAAACAAAGCAAGGCACAGTAGCAAGAAATAACAATAATTGTTTGTATGTAAAACAGAAATTGCAGTAGCAGGAAACTAAATTAGCACAGGGCAAGTCATTACCAGCACAGGAAAACCAATTTCAGATAGAATAAACATCAGAGTTCATGCCTAAATCCACTACAAAATCATTTAAATACCTAACCACCTAATTCAACTAAGCTAACCTAAGCAACTAACACTAACATGCAATTTAATCAGAGGAAATTTTAAAAACAGAAGCAGAGGTTAAAATAGATGGAACTGGAACCTAGGGAGAAGCGGAACAGAAATAGGCAGAGGAGATGGAAGGAGAGCGGGGCGAGGCAATGCTGGTCTAGAGGTGGCATCAAAATGGAAATAGGGGCGGCGCATGTTTGGGTACAGAGAAGGTGAAGCAAAGAGAATGTAATGGTTATGAAGGTGGGAGAGAATGAAGAAGAAGAAAAGAAGAAGAGGGAAGAGAGAGGGTGGTCGGCGGCGGCTCGGTGTCCCCTAACGGTGTGGGTGGTGGTGATTGATGGAGGTCGATGGTGGTGGTAATGGGGTTTTAGGAGTTTGAAGGAGAAAAGAGGGGAATGTTGGAGGGAAGAAGGTGGAAAGGGGATAGGGTTACGCGAATAAGAAGGGTTCTCCGCTTGAGGGGTTAGTGGATTCAAATCCATGCGTTCGCATCACCGACGCGTGCGTGTGGGTGAAGAGAAATGAAGGTGACGCGTACGCGTGAAGCACGCGTACGTGTCGGGCGAAATTGTGCTAAATGCACAACTCCAGCACCGTTTTCACGCAACTCTCTGTAACTTTGCTTTGGGGTAGCATTTTGGTATGACGCGTACGCGTCAGTCACGCGCACACGTGGAAGGCTAGAAATGAATATGACGCGTACGTGTGGTTTTGGTTGTGCACCTGGCATCCCTCCCACGCGGTTTTAGTGCAACTTTCTGTTTAGCCAAGCCTACCGCACCGTTTAAGCACGGTTTTGGCACGAACCAAAATTAGGAATCGACGCGTACGCGTTGCCCGTGCGCACGTGTAGTTTGCCCTCTTTTTTTTACACTAACAAGCTACCCAAAATAAAGCCAGACTTTATGAAACCAGTAAAACCACAACTTAAACCAAATAATTCGAAATAAAAATAAAAAATTCAACTTATTACCCATATAAATAAAAGATAACATAGGAAGAAGTTACCTTGGTGGGGTGTCTCCCACCTAGCACTTTTAGTTAAAGTCCTTAAGTTGGACATTTGGTGAGCTCTTTGTCATGGTGGCTTGTGCTTGAACTCATCTTGAAACTTCTACCAACGTTTGGACTTCCAATAAGCTCCAACATTTCTAAGTAGATTTGCCAAGCCTTGATGAAGTTCTACACAAGTTTTGAGCTCCCAAAGTTGATTATATTGTATGCCGAGATTCCAAATCTTGTTTCTACACTCATCTTTAGGTTGATCATCATTGTTACAACCGGGTGGCAAGCAATCCGAATTCTCAATGAAGTACCAAACTCTTCTCATATATCCAACCATGTGATCACCGGTCCAACCTTTACATCTAGCTCTTGAAATCTCAACCTTGACGAGTCTCGATTTGCAACTCCAACCACTAAACATCTTTCTCTTTTGCTTCATTTCCAAAGCCTCCTAAGTTGACCATCCGTTTGAAGAATATCATACTCAAGTGGGGTTGTAAAGCTAATAGAGATAAGTTTTACCCACTCAAAAGAAGGAGTAGACGACAACCAAAGTAGAGAAGTCTCCAACATTCTTGACAAAGCATATTCAACTCCCGTCCATCCTTTTCGAGGGACTTCCACCTTTTGAAAAGATTCTTTAGTTTCAAGCTCTTCCTCACCGAATTCATCCAACTCTTCTCCGCCACTCAGATTATAAACATGAGGTTGAGAAAAATTTACCTCAATGTTACTTTCAATTTCATCGGGAGAAGGTTCTTCTAACTCAAAGAGTTCACTTGTGGATGCAAATTCATTGCTAGGATGGCTGGATTCATGATCATCATCACCAAAGGAACTTGTTTCTTGATCTATTCCATCCAAGTCTTCATAGGGAATATGCTGTGGAGGTTGCGCACTAGCCTCCTTAACATCAATTTCAAGCTTCTTGGAGGAATACTCTACAACTCTAGATTCCCATGGAGGTTCAGCATCTCCTAAGTCTTCAACTACTTCTTCCTCTTCAACAAGTACGGCTTCCTCCAATTGTTCCAATACAAAATCACATTCCTCATCTTTCACCGAAGTTCCTAGTCTCTCCTTCATGCTACGTTCTTCATTAGATTCTCCACATGTAGCCATGGGAGTTCCTTGAGTGTCCAAATGTTGGGAAGCTAATCGACTTACTACCTCAGTCAAGGCATCCATGAATTCTAGTACCTCCCTTTGCATCTCTCTTTGCTCTTGAAGAAGAATACCAACGGTGTCATCCATTGGAGATTGGAGTGGATATGAGGGTTCATTACTTAGGAGGAAGGGTTTATGATAGGAGAGTGGTTCATCATGATAAGGATGTAGCGGTTCAACAGTCTCCATATTTTCCACTTGTTGCACAATACACTTCAGTCCCTTATTCTCAAGTTGAGATTTGTTAGTCATGAGAGCTTCGTGTGCTTTTTGGCTTTTCTCTCGCTCCATTTGATGGATGGTTGCTTGAAGTCAATCCATTGCTTCCTTAAAATGATCCCGTGGCTCTTGTTCTGCTTGGCTATCATAATTAGGATCATATGGTTCTTGGATTGATGGATATGGATATGGTGTATATTGAGGTGGTGGATCTTGGGAGTAATTGGATTGGAATTGGGGTGGTTCCATGTATGGCCCGTAAGGCTCATAAGGCTCATATACTGGGGTGTTTGGTAACATGGGGCTTGTGAGTATGGTGGTTCAAAACTATGTTGAGGAGGGGATTCATAGGTATATTGTGGTGGGTGTTGATTGTCACGAAAAGGTCCACCATAACCATTAGAAGGGTATGCATCATAGAATGGTTGTTGATAGTACATTGGAGGCGGTTGTTGCCAAGAGGGTTGATCAAATCCTTGTGGCTTCTGCCATCTTTGATTGTCCCATCCTTGATCCAAACCTTCGTTGTAATCTCTACTTCCTACAACAAAATTATATCCAAACTCATAGCCAAAGAGGTGAGAATTCATAGTAACAAGAGAAAATAAAAACAAAAACTACTGAGAATAATGAAAATAAACTCCTAAAACTAGAAACAACAAACAAAGAAAGGAAAAGGCAAAAAAAAATTCAAAATATTCACAATAACCAATAATATGACACACATTTGCAATTTTCGTGGCAACGGCGCCAAAAATTGATGGGGAAAAAATCGTCGGTAAAGATTTTCACAAAAATAATCGCGTTGCAAGTATAGTTCTAAACCGACAATTCAACCTCAATCAAATTTAATATGTTTGTCACTTAAGCAAACCAATAAAATTAACTGAAGTATTAACCTCAGGTCCTCTCCCAAGGAATTGCAGGGAAGTGTAGTTTATTATTGGTTATGAGATTATATCTTTTTGGGTTTTGAAATAGGAGACAAGAAATATAAATAAGAAGGAAGTAAATAAAAATTAAGAAAAGTCTTAGCAAGGATTGAGAATTGGAATTCCTATCCTCGTTATCATCATCAATTGTGATGGTAATTGCCTTTTTCTTTCACTTAGTTAACCTCTAACAATGAAGGTAAGTCAAGTGAGTAAAATCAACTTAGGTTCACAAGTCCTAATCTAAGACTAGATTTAGTGAAGCCTAAGCCAACTAGCAAGTCTCAATTACCAATCAACAAAAGACTTTTGATAACTCAAGAGTTTCTAAGTAATCAATCCATGTTAAGAACATAGAATTCTAAATTAAAATCCTCCCAAGCATTTTATCAAACACTTGGAAGGCACAAAATAAAAATATAAAAAATTAATAAGAGACAATAAAATCTAAGATACCCAGTTGCAAGACAACAATAACCAATGATTAAAGAAAGAACAATAACATAAAAATATGAATTGCATTAATCTAAATAAAAGGGGGCAAGGGTGCATCAATAATGAAGTAAACAAACGGAAGCAATAACAAATAAAGTAAAAGAAGTAAGATGCTAGAACAAACAAGAGTAAAGAAAAATTAAATTAAAGGAACATTGAACTTGAATTTGAGAAGAAATTGAAAAGAGAAGCCCTAAAACCTAGAGAGAGGAGAGAGCCTCTCTCTCTAGAAAACTACATCTAAAACCTAAAATTATGTGAATGAATGTGTATGAGAGGTCAGTCCATGATTTCCCCACTCTGCAGCCTCTAATATGTGTTTTCGGGCTTGGAACTGGGTCAAAAAGAGCTCAAAAATTGCCCCCAACGCTTTCTGATATCTGCAGCACGTGACGTTTTGTCACGCGTGAGCAACACATTGCTGAATAAAAAACTTGGTCACGCGTACGCATCGTCCCACGCATACATGTCGCTTGTATCCTGTGCTAGTCACGTGTACGCGTCATACCACGCGTACGTGTCGCTTCCATCTTCCTAAAACCTCAATTTCTTGTGTTCCTTCCACTTTTGCATGCTTCCTTTCCATCCTCCAAGCTATTCCTGTCCTATAAACCCTAAAAACACTCAGCAAACATATCACGGCATCAAATAGTAATAAGAGAGGGTTAAAATTAGCTAATTTAAGGCCAATGAAGCATGTTTTCACTCATGGTACAACATTAAGAAGGAAAAGGTAAAACATGCGAATTATATGAATAAGTGTGAGAATAATGGATAAAATCTACTAAATTAAGTACAAGATAAACCCTAAAAATAGGGTTTTTTAGTGCACCATTTGACTGAAGGAGGATTTTTGATAAGGCTTGGTTGCGTTTATTAAAGCTTGGGTGTGATCGTAGAGGAGTTTCAAAATATTTGAGAAACTACCGTCAACGTAGGTACCGATTTTATTTTCGGGTAAACATTATGTAATACTATGTGAAAACCTAGGTTAGATAACCCTAGGTCAGTGATAAATTGGAATAATTAATGTGGTTGATATTGATGGTTTAGTGTGAATAATTAATGTTGGTCAATGGTTGCGTGATGATGTGTTGTGGCATGATTTTGAGAATTTGAGTTATGTGTGTGTGTGTGTGTGTGTGTGTGTGTGTGTGTGTGTTTGTGTTTGTGTGTAAGATTAAATTGGATTCAAATTATGGTTTGAAATCCTATTATATATGGAAATTTGGGTAAAAACTGTGGTTGGGTGAGATACAACCTTTTGGTATGTTATAAGCCTTAACTGAGCTAATAAAAAATGTAAATTGTGTTGTGATGTATTGGTGCATGAAATTGACTCCGCAATATTCGCACAGATAGATCGGAAAGTGCATCAGGTCATCCAAGTAATACCTCAAGTGAGTGAGGGTCGATCCCACGGAGATTGTCAGATTGAAAAAGCAATGTCTATCTTGTAGATCTTAGTCAGACGGATAGAAAATATAGTTGTTATGTGAAACGCATAAAAACAGAATAAATAAAGTGTTACTTTTCTCGCTGTAACTTCGCCTATGTTATACTTGCGGTACATAGCCGGTCCCAAGCCCGGATAAAGGAGGAGGGTTGTGTTAGGTCTTCGGCAACCAACATAAAAATATAGCCGAACCCCCATGACATGAATCAAAGACATTATTACGCTAAAGCTAGGTCGTTGCCCGGAAGCAATGCGCCGTATGGCTCGAGTACGGTGTCAAAGCAAGAGCCGCTGCATCGGTGCCCGGATGTAGTGTTAAATGAGCAAGGGTTCTCGCATTTTCGTGAACGGACGAGGGTAAATAAGCTAGTTCACAAAGTAAAAGGTAAAGGTCGAAGCGACAGAAGGTTGAGATTTGGGACATGGAACATAGGCACTCTAACAGGAAAGTCCATGGAGGTGGTGGACACCATGACAAGGCGGAAGATGAACATTATGTGCCTACAAGAAACGAAATGGGTTGGTGAAAAGGCTAGGGAGTTGGATACTTCTGGTTTCAAACTTTGGTATACAGGAAAGGTGAAGAATAGGAATGGGGTTAGAATAATTGTGGATAAGCAGTAGAAGAAGGACGTAGTGGATGTCAAGAGGGTGGGAGATCGGATCATCTCTATCAAACTTGTGGTGGAGGGAGGTGCTTTCCATGTGATTAGCGCCTATGCACCGCAAGTGGGTTCGGACGAACAACACAAGATAAGATTTTGGGAGGATCTAGAATGTTTGGTTCAAGGCATACCTTTGGGAGATAAGATTTTCTTAGGAGGAGATTTAAATGGTCATGTGGTGGACGAAATTGTGATTCATACCTAAATTGTTGTTCGAAATTGATTCCCCAGTAATGGTCCCAAAAACATGGTGCTCAATACCATGGTCTAAACATAATTTCACAACTTCGCTCAACTAACCAGTAAGTGTACTGGGTCGTCCAAGTAATAAACCTTACGTGAGTAAGGGTCGATCCAACATAGATTGTTGGTATGAAGCAAGCTATGGTCATCTTGTAAATCTCAATCAGGCGGATAATAAATGGTGATAGAGTTTTTGAATAATAATAGTAAATAAACAGAAAATAAAGATAAAAATACTTATGTAGATCATCGATGGGAATTTCAGATAGGCGCACGAAGGTGCTGTGCTCCTTCTGAATTTCTACTTTCCTACTGCCTTCATCCAATCCTTCTTACTCCTTTCAATGGCAAGCTGTATGTAGGGCATCACCATTGTCAATGGCTACATCCCATCCTCTCAGTGAAAAAGGTCTAAATGCTCTGTCACGGCACGGCTAATCATCTGTCGGTTCTCGATCATGTCGGAATAGAATCCCTTGATTCTTTTGCGTTTGTCATGACGCCCAACAATCGCGAGTTTGAAGCTCGTCACAGTCATTCAATCCCTGAATCCTACTCGGAATACCACAGATAAGGTTTAGACTTTCCGGACTCTCATGAATGCCGCCATCAATTCTAGCTTATACCACGAAGATTCTGATTAAGGAATCCAAGAAATATGCGCCCGGTCTAAGGTAGAACAGAAGTGGTTGTCAGTCACGCGTTCATAGGTGAGAATGATGATGAGTATCACGAATCATCACATTCATCATGTTTAAGTGCAATGAATATTTTAGAACAGGAATAAACTGAATTGAATAGAAAATAGTAGTAATTGCATTAAAACTTGAGGTACAGCAGAACTCCACACCCTTAATCTATGGTGTGTAGAAACTCCACCGTTGAAAATACATAAGTGAAGGTCCAGGCATGACCGAATGGCCAGCCCCCAAAATATGATGTGAATTCGAAAATAAGGGAGAAGGACAATGGTCAAAAGACCGAATGGTCAATGACACTAGTACAATAGTAAAACGTCCTATTTATACTAGACTAGCTACTAGGGTTTATAGAAGTAAGTAATTGATGCAGAAATCCACTTCCAGGGCCCACTTGGTGTGTGCTTGGGCTGAACTTGAGCTTTACACGTACAGAGGCTTCTTTTGGAGTTGAACGCCAATTTGTAACGTGTTTTTGGCGTTCAATCTGGTTCGTGACATGTTTCTGGCGTTTGACTCCAGAATGCAGCATGGAATTAGCGTTGAGCGCCAGTTTACATCGTCTAATCACGAATAAAGTATGGACTATTATATATTGCTGGAAAGCTCTGGATGTGTACTTTCAAATGCCGTTAAGAGGGCGCCATTTGGAGTTCTGTAGCTCTAGAAAATCCATTTCGAGTGAAGGGAGGTCAGAATCCAACAACATCAGCAGTCCTTTGTCAGCCTTTTATCAGAGTTTTGCTCAGGTCCCTTAATTTCAGCCAGAAATTACCTGAAATCACAGAAAAACACACAAACTCATAGTAAAGTCCAGAAATGTGAATTTAGCATAAAAACTAATGAAAACATCCCTAAAAGTAGCTAGATTATACTAAAAACTATCTAAAAACAATGCCAAAAAGCGTATAAATTATCCGCTCATCACAAAACCAAACTTAAATTGTTGCTTGTCCCCAAGAAACTGAAAATCAATTAGGGTAAAAAGAAGAGAATATACTATAAATCACAAAATATCAATGAATATTAGTTCTAATTAGATGAGCGGGACTTGTAGCTTTTTGCTTCTGAACAGTTTTGGCATCTCACTTTTTCCTTTGAATTTTAGAATGATTGGCATCTATAAGAACTTAGAATTTCAGATAGTGTTATTAATTCTCCTAGTTAAGTATGTTGATTCTTGAACACAACTACTTTTATGAGTCTTGGCCGTGGCCCTAAGCACTTTGTTTTCCAGTATTACCACCAGATACATAAATGCCACAGACACATAACTGGGTGAACCTTTTCAGATTGTGACTCAGCTTTGCTAACGTCCCCAGTTAGAGGTGTCCAGAGTTCTTAAGCACACTCTTTTTGCTTTGGATCACGACTTTAACCACTCAGTCTCAGGCTTTTCACTTGGACCTGCATGCCACAAGCACATGGTTAGGGACAGCTTGATTTAGTCGCTTAGGCCTGAATTTTATTTCCTTGGGCCCTTCTATCCATTGATGCTCAAAGCCTTGGATCCTTTTTACCCTTGCCTTTTGGTTTTAAGGGCTATTGGCTTTTTTTGCTTGCTTTTTCTTTTTCTTTCTATTTTTTTTCGCTATTTTTCACAAGCTTTTGCTTTTTCACTACTTTTTCTTGCTTCAAGAATCAATTTCATGGTTTTTCAGATTGTCAATAACATTCTCTTTGTTCATCATTCTTTCAAGAGCCAATAATTTTAACATTCATAAACAACAAGATAAAAAATATGCACTGTTCAAGCATTCATTCAGAAAACAAGAAGTATTGTCACCACATCAATATAATTAAACTAAAATCAAGGATAATTTCGAAATTCATGTACTTCTTGTTCTTTTGAATTAGAAATATTTTTTATTTAGGAGAGGTGAAGAATTTATGGAATTATTCATAGCTTTAAGACATAGTTATTAATTACTAATGATCATGTAATAAAGACACAAACATAAACATATAGCATAGAAACCGAAAAACAGAAAAAAAATAAGAACAAGGAATGAGTCCACCTTAGTGATGGTGGCGCTTTCTTCTTGAAGAACCAATGATGTCCTTGAGTTCTTCTATGTCTCTTCCTTGCCTTTGTTGCTCCTCTCGCATTGCTCTTTGATCTTCTCTAATTTCATGGAGAATGATGGAGTGCTCTTGATGTTCCACCCTTAATTGATCCATATTGTAACTAAAATATTCTAGAGAAGTGTTGAGTTGTTTCCAATAGTTGTTGGGAGGAAAGTGCATCCCTTGAGGCATCTCCGGGATATCTTGGTGATGAGCTTCCTCATGCATCTCTTGGGTTCCATGAGTGGGCTCTCTTGTTTGCTCCATCCTTTTCTTAGTGATGGGCTTGTCCTCCTAATGGGGATGTCTCCTTTTATGATAACTTCAGCTGAGTAAAATAGATGGCAAATAAAATGAGAAAAAGCTAGCCTTGCCAAGGTAGAGAGTGGTGCACAAAATTGTGATCATCAATGGCGCCATCAACATGGTACGCACAATTGCAATCTCAACTCTTTATCACAATTGCATTAATACTCGAGGTACAACAGAGCTCGACACCTTAATCTATGGTGTGTAGAAACTCCACCGTTGAAAATACATAAGAACAAGGTCTAGGCATGGCCGAGAGGCCAGCCCCCATGATCTAAGATAGCATAAGACTACTCAAAGATAGCTACCAAGATGTCTAATACAATAGCAAAAGGTCCTATTTGTAGAGAACTAGTAGCTTAGGGTTTACAAAGATGAGTAAATGACATAAAAATTCACTTCCGGGCCCACTTGGTGTGTGCTTGGGCTGAGCATTGAAGCATTTTCATGTAGAGGCTCTTCTTGGAGTTAAACGCCAGCTTTTGTTCCAGTTTGGGCGTTTAACTCCCATTCTTGTGCCAGTTCCGGCGTTTTACGCCAGAATTCTTGAGCTGACTTGGAACGCCTGTTTGGGCCATCAAATCTCGGGCAAAGTACGGACTATTCTACATTGTTGGAAAGCCCAGGATGTCTACTTTCCAACGCAGTTGAGAGCACGCCAATGGGGTTTCTACAGCTCCAGAAAAGCCACTTCGAGTGCAGGGAGGTCAGAATCTAATAGCATCTGCAGCCCTTTTCAGCCTCTGAATCAGATTTTTGCTCAGCTCCCTCAATTTCAGCCAGAAAATACCTAAAATCACAGAAAAATACACAAACTCATAGTAAAGTCCAGAAAAGTGAATTTTAACTAAAAACTAATAAAAATATAATAAAAATTAACTAAAACATACTAAAAACATACTAAAAACAATGCCAAAAAGTGTATAAATTATTCGCTCATCACAATGCCAAACTTAAATTGTTGCTTGTCCCCAAGCAATTGAAAATCAAATAAGATAAAAAGAAGAGAATATTCAATGAATTCCAAAAATATCTATGAAGATCAGTATTAATTAGATGAGCGGGGCTTTAGCTTTTTGCCTCTGAACAGTTTTGGCATCTCACTTTATCCTTTGAAATTCAGAATGATTGGCTTCTCTAGGAACTCAGAATCCAGATAGTGTTATTGATTCTCCTAGTTAAGTATGATGATTCTTGAATATAGCTACTTTATGAGTCTTTGCCGTGGCCCAAAGCACTCTGTCTTCCAGTATTACCACCGGATACATACATGCCACAGACACATAACTGGGTGAACCTTTTTAGATTGTGACTCAGCTTTGCTAAAGTCCCCAATTAGAGGTGTCCAGGGTTCTTAAGCACACTCTTTTTGCCTTGGATCACGACTTTATTATTTCTTTCTCTCTCTCTTTTTTTTTCGCATACACTATCTCTTTTTTTTATTCACTGCTTTTTCTTGCTTCAAAAATCATTTTTATGATTTTTCAGATCCTCAGTAACATGTCTCCTTTTTCATCATTCTTTCAAGAGCCAACATTCATGAACACAAAATTCAAAAGACATATGCACAGTTCAAGCATACATTCAGAAGTCAAAGTATTGCCACCACATCAAAATAATTAATCTACTATAAAATTCAAAATTCATGCAATTCTTCTCTTTTTCAATTAAGAACATTTTTCATTTAAGAAAGGTGATGGATTCATAGGACATTCATAACTTTAAGGCATAGACACTAAGACACTAATGATCATAAGACACAAACATAGATAAACATAAGCATAATTTTCGAAAAATAGGAAAATAAGGAACAAGGAAGTTAAAGAATGGGTCCACCTTAGTGATGGCGGCTTGTTCTTCCTCTTGAAGATCTTATGGAGTGGTTGTGCTCCTCAATGTCTCTTCCTTGCCTTTGTTGCTCCTCTCTCATGATTCTTTGATCTTCTCTAATTTCATGGAGGAGAATGGAATGTTCTTGGTGCTCCACCCTTAGTTGTCCCATGTTGGAACTCAATTCCTCCAGGGTGTGCTGTTTTTCTCTCCGGCCTTAGATGCCATAAATGGTTATGGAAAAATAAAAAGCAATGCTTTTACCACACCAAACTTAGAAGGTTTGCTCGTCCTTGAGCAAAAGAAGAAAGAAGAGAGTAGAAGAAGAAGAAATAGAGGAGATGGAGGTGGCTTTGTGATTCGGTCAAGGGGGAGAAGTAGTGTTTAGGTTGTGTGAAAATGAAGGAGTAAAGAAAGGTTTATATAGGGGTGGGGAGAGGGGTAGGGTTTGGTCATGGATGGGTGGGTTTGGGAGGGAAAGTGGTTTGAATTTGAATGGTGAGGTAGGTGGGGTTTTATGAAGGGTGGATGTGAGTGGTGAAGAAAATAGTGGGATATGATAGGTGAGGGGTTTTTTGGGGAAGAGGTGTTGAGGTGATTGGTGAATGGGTGAAGAAGAGAGAGAGTGGTGGGGTAGGTGGGGATCCTGTGGGGTCCACAGATTCTGAGGTGTCAAGGAAAATTCATCCCTGCACCAAGTGACGAGCGAAAATGCTCCTTCTGCCAATTTTGGTGTTAAACGCCGGGCTAGTGCCCATTTCTGGCGTTTAACGCCAGCTTCTTGCCCCTTCCTGGCGTTTAACGCCAGTCTGGTGCCCCTTTCTGGCGTTAAACGCCCAGAATGGTGCCAGACTGGGCGTTAA
>NC_029780.3:89756955-89757537 GCF_000817695.3 Arachis duranensis
ATTCTGTTTTTGCTTTTTTTAATTGATTTTGTGACTTTCCATGATCATCAACCTATAAAAAACATAAAATAACAAAAGGAAAATAGATAAATATAACATTGGGTTGCCTCCCAACAAGCGCTTCTTTAATGTCATTAGCTTGACAGTGGGCCCTCATGGAGCCTCACAGATACTCAGAGAAATGTTGGAACCTCCCAACACCAAACTTAGAGTTTGAATGTGGGGGTTCAATACCAAACTTAGAATTTGGTTATGGCCTCCCAACACCAAACTTAGAGTTTGACTGTGGGGGCTCTGTTTGACTCTGTTTTGAGAGAAGCTCTTCATGCTCCCTCTCCATGGTTACAGAGGGATATCCTTGAGCCTTAAACACTAGGGATTCTTCATTCACTTGAATGATCAATTCTCCTCTGTCAACATCAATCACAGCCTTTGCTGTGGTTAGGAAGGGTCTGCCAATGATGATGGATTCATCCATGAACTTCCCAATCTCTAGGACTATGAAATCAGCAAGGATGTAATGGTCTTCAATTTTTACCAGAACATCCTCTACAAGTCCATAAGCTTGTTTTCTTGAATTGT
>NC_029780.3:89757627-89760699 GCF_000817695.3 Arachis duranensis
TTACAGAGAGAGGCATGAGGTTTATGCTTGACCCTAGGTCACACAGAGCCTTCTTGAAGGTCATGGTGCCTATTGTACAAGGTATTGAGAACTTCCCAGGGTCCTGTCTCTTTTGAAGTAGTTTCTGCCTAGACAAGTCCGCCAGTTCTTTGGTGAGCAAAGGGGGTTCATCCTCCCAAGTCTTATTACCAAATAACTTGTCATTTAGCTTCATGATTGCTCCAAGGTACTTAGCAACTTGCTCTTTAGTGACATCTTCATCCTCTTCAGAGGAAGAATACTCATCAGAGCTCATGAATGGCAGAAGTAAATCCAATGGAATCTCTATTGTCTCAGTGTGAGCCTCAGATTCCCATGGTTCCTCATTAGGGAACTCATTGGAGATCAGTGGACGTCCATTGAGGTCTTCCTCAGTGATGCTCACTGCCTCTTTCTCCTCTCCAAGTTTGGCCATGTTGATGGCCGTACACTCTCCTTTTGGATTCTCTTCTGTATTGCTTGGAAGAGTACTAGGAGGGAGTTCAGTAACTTTCTTACTCAGCTGACCCACTTGTGCCTCCAAGTTTCTAATGGAGGACCTTGTTTCAGTCATGAAACTTTGAGTGATTTTGATTAGATCAGAGACCATGGTTGCTAAGTCAGAGTGGCTCTGCTTAGAATCCTCTGTCTGTTGCTGAGAAGATGATGGAAAAGGCTTGCCATTGCTAAACCTGTTTCTTCCACCATTATTGTTGTTGAAACCTTGTTGAGGTCTCTGTTGATCCTTCCATGAGAGATTTGGATGATTTCTCCATGAAGGATTATAGGTGTTTCCATAAGGTTCTCCCATGTAATTCACTTCTTCCATTGAAGGGTTCTCAGGATCAACATGAATTGGTTATTTACAACCATTTTAATGAGTTCTTGAGCTTCTGCAGGCGTCTTCTTCAGATGAAGAGATCCTCTAGCAGAGCTATCCAATGACATCTTGGACAGTTCAAACAGACCATCATAGAAGATACCTATGATGCTCCACTCAGAAATTATGTCAGAAGGACACTTTCTGATCAATTGTTTGTATCTTTCCCAAGCTTCATAGAGGGATTCACCTTGCTTCTGTCTGAAGGTTTGGACTTCCACTCTAAGCTTACTCAATTTTTGAGGTGGAAAAAACTTTGCCAAGAAGGCATTGACTAGCTTTTCCCAAGAGTTCAGGCTTTCTTTAGGTTGTGAGTCTAACCATATTCTAGCTCTATCTCTTACAGTAAAAGGGAATAGCATAAGTCTGTAGACCTCAGAGTCAACCCCATTAGTCTTGACAGTGTCACAGATTTGCAAGAACTCAACTAAAAACTGATGAGGATCTTCCAATGGAAGTCCATGGAACTTGCAATTCTGTTGCATTAGAGAAACTAATTGAGGCTTAAGCTCAAAGTTGTTTGCTCCAATGGCAGGGATAGAGATGCTTCTCCCATAGAAGTCGGGTGTAGGTGCAGTAAAGTCACCCAGCACCTTCCTTGCATTGTTGGCATTGTTGTTGTTTTCGGCTGCCATGTCTTCTTCTTTGAAGATTTCTGTTAGGTCCTCTACAAAGAGTTGTGCTTTAGCTTCTCTTAGCTTTCGCTTCAAGGTCCTTTTAGGTTCAGGGTCAGCCTCAACAAGAATTCTTTTATTTTTGCTTCTGCTCATATGAAAGAGAAGAGAACAAGAAAATATGGAATCCTCTATGTCACAGTATAGAGATTCCTTGAGGTGTCAGAGGAAAAGAAGAGTAGAAGACAAAAGTCGAAAATTCGAACTTATCAAAGGAGATGGAGTTCGAATTTTGCATTAAGGGATAGTGTTAGTCCATAAATAGAAGGATGTGAGAAGAGGGGAAGAAATTTTCGAAAATAAATTTAAAAATATTTTAAAAACATTTTGAAAAATTGAAGAATGATTTTCAAAAAATATGATTGGGAAAGAGATAAAGTTTTTTTGAAAAAGATTTTGAAATTAGAAATCAAAAAGATATGATTGAAAACTTATTTTGAAAAAGATGTCATTAAAAAGATATGATTGAAAATATATAGTTTTAAAAAGATATGATTGAGAAGATATGATTGAAAAACAATTTAAAAAGATTTGATTTTTAAAATCAATGACTTGGCTAACAAGAAAAGATATGATTCAAACGTTAAACCTTTCTCAACAGAAAAGCCAACATACTTGAAATGTTGAATCAAATCATTAATTGTTAGCAAGTTTTTTTGAAATTGGAAAGAAATTGATTTTGAAAATATATGATTGAAAAGATATGATTTGAAAAAGATTTGATTTTGAAAAATTATGAAAATTTAAAAAAATTTGAATTGAAAACAAAATCTTCCCTCTTGTGCCATCCTGGCGTTAAACGCCCAGAATGGTATACATTCTGGCGTTTAACGCCCAAAATGCTACCCTTTTGGGCGTTAAACGCCCAGCCAGGCACCCTGGCTGGCTGGTGGACGAAATTGTGATCACTATTCTTTGATTTGCATTCATTGTAAAATTATGGAATTTAGAAATTGGCACGAGTGGACACAACTCCGTTCAACTAACCAGCAAGTGTACTGGGTCGTCCAAGTAATAAACCTTACGCGAGTAAGGGTCGATCCCACAGAGATTGTTGGTATGAAGCAAGCTATGGTCACCTTGTAGATCTCAGTTAGTGATTGGAATCATAGAGTCAAATGGAATTAAATTGGATAAATAAAATAAATAAAAGGGATAAGAATACTTATGCAGATTCATTGGTGAGAATTTCAGATAAGCGAATGGAGATACTGTATGGCTCAAGAACGCCTGCTTTCCCACTGCTTTAACTCAATCCTTCTTACTCTTTTCCATGGCAAGCTGTATGTAGGGCATCACCGTTGTAAATGGCTACATCCCATCCTCTCAGTGAAAACGTTCCTATGCTCTGTCACAGCACGGCTAATCATCTGTCGGTTCTCAATCAGGTTGGAATAGAATCCAGTGATTCTTTTGCGTCTGTCACTAACGCCCCGCCCTCAGGAGTTTGAAGCACGTCACAGTCATTCAGTCATTGAATCCTACTCGGAATACCACAGA
>NC_029780.3:89763465-89764281 GCF_000817695.3 Arachis duranensis
ATTGAACAATTAAGGGTGGAACATCATGAGCACTCCATCATTCTCCAAGAAATAAGAGAAGATCAAAGAGCAATGAGGGAGGAGCAAAAAAGGCAAGGAAGGGACATAGAAGAGCTTAAGGACATTGTTGGACCTTCAAGAAGAAGACGCCACTAAAGGTGGATTCATTCCTTGTTCTTTATTTCTTTCTGTTTTCGGTTTTTAGTATTGTGTTTATCTATGTTTTGTGTCTTTATTTCATGATCATTAGTGTGTAACCATGCCTTAAAGCTATGAATAAAATCCATTAATCCTTCACTTCTCTTAAATGAAAAATGTTTTTAATTCAAAAGAACAAGAAGTACATGAATTTCGAATTTATTCTTGAATTTAATTTAATTATATTGATGTGGTGACAATACTTTTTGTTCTCTGAATGAATGCTTGAACAGTGCATATTTTTGATCTTGTTGTTTATGAATGTTAAAATTGTTAGCTCTTGAAAGATTGATGAACAAAGAGAAATGTTATTGATGATCTGAAAAATCATGAAATTGATTCTTGAAGCAAGAAAAAGCAGTGAAAAAGGAAGCTTGCGAAAAAAAAATGGCAAAAAAAAATAGAAAGAAAAAGAAGGAGCAGTAGAAAAAGCCAATAGCCCTTAAAACCAAAAGGCAAGGGTAAAAAGGATCCAAGGCTTTGAGCATCAATGGATAGGAGGGCCCAAGGAAATTAATCCAGGCCTAAGCGGCTAAATCAAGCTGTCCCTAACCATGTGCTTGTGTCATGAAGGTCCAAGTGAAAAGCTTGAGACTGAGTGGTTAAAGTCGTGATCCA
>NC_029780.3:89765389-89766164 GCF_000817695.3 Arachis duranensis
GTGTAATGATGAAAGTGACGATCATTATCATTCTCACTTATGAACGCACGTGATTGACAACCACTTCTGTTCTACATGCAACCGAGCTTGAATGCGTGTCTCTTATATTCCCCAACAGAATCTTCGTGGTATAAGCTAGATAGATGGCGACATTTATGAGGATCCGGAAAGTCTCACCTTGTCTGTGGTATTCCGAGTAGGATCCTGGGAATCCGGAAAGTCCAACCTTGTCTGTGGTGTTCCGAGTAGGATTCCGGTAATGAGTGACCGTGACGTGCTTCAAACTTTAACCTGCTGGGCGTCAGTGACAGACGCAAAAGAGGGATTCTATTCCAGTAGGAGCGGGAACCAACCGGTGATTAGTCGTACTGTGACAGAGTGCGTAAGCATAGTTTTCACTGCGAGGATGGGATGTAACCATCAACCATGGGTGATGCCTCCAGACGATTAGCCGTGCGAGTGACAGCCGCATAGGATCATTTTCCCGAGAGGATTGAAAGTAGCCACCGCTGATGGTGAACCCCTATACAAAGCTTGCCATGGAAAGGAGTAAGAAGGATTGAGTAGAAGGAGTAGGAGAGCAGGTGTCCGAGAGCTCTACAGCATCTCCATCCGCTTATCTGAAATTCCCACCAATGAATCTGCATAAGTGTTCTATCCCTATTATTTCTTCTTTTTATTATTAATTATTCGAAAACCCATAAACCATTTTTAATCTGCCTAACTGAGATTTGCAAGGTGACCATAGCTTGCTTCATACCAACAATCTCTGTGG
>NC_029780.3:89769797-89770268 GCF_000817695.3 Arachis duranensis
TCAAGAACAACTTGAAGATCATGAAGAACACTATGAATGAATGAGATTTTCGAAAAATGCAAGAAAAATTTTTAAAGCATGCAATTGACACCAAACTAAAAAATTAACACAAGACTCAAACAAGAAACACAAAATATTTTTTATTTTTATGATTTTCTAATTTTTTTGTATTTTTATTGATTTTTTTTTCGAAAAACATTTTTGGAAAAACGAAAAAGAAAAGAAAAATTTTGAAAAAGATTTTTGAAAAGAAAATTACCTAATCTGAGCAACAAGATGAACCGTCAGTTGTCCATACTCGAACAATCCCCGGCAACGGCACCAAAAACTTGGTGGACGAAATTGTGATCACTATTCTTTGATTTGCATTCATTGTAAAATTATGGAATTTAGAAATTGGCACGAGTGGACACAACTCCGTTCAACTAACCAGCAAGTGTACTGGGTCGTCCAAGTAATAAACCTTACGCG
>NC_029780.3:89770291-89770886 GCF_000817695.3 Arachis duranensis
AGTAATACCTTACGTGAGTAAGGGTCGATCCCACGGAGATTGTTGGTATGAAGCAAGCTATGGTCATCTTGTAGATCTCAGTTAGTGAGTGGAATCATCGAGTCAAATGGAATTAAATTGGATAAATAAAATAAATAAAAGGGATAAGAATACTTATGCAGATTCATTGGTGAGAATTTCAGATAAGCGAATGGAGATACTGTATGGCTCAAGAACGCCTGCTTTCCCACTGCTTTAACTCAATCCTTCTTACTCTTTTCCATGGAAAGCTGTGTATAGGGGTTCACCATCAGCGGTGGCTACTTTCAATCCTCTCGGGAAAATGATCCTCTGCGGCTGTCACTCGCATGGCTAATCGTCTGGAGGCATCACCTGGCCGAAGGCTACATCCCATCCTCGCAGTGAAAACTACGCTCACGCGCTCTGTCACAGCACGGATAATCACTGGTTGGTTCCCGCTCTTACTGGAATAGAATCCCTTGATTCTTTTGCGTCTGTCACTAACGCCCAGCACTTGCGAGTTTGAAGCACGTCACAGTCATTCATTACCGGAATCCTACTCGGAATACCACAGACAAGGTGAGACTTTCCGGAT
>NC_029780.3:89771475-89772123 GCF_000817695.3 Arachis duranensis
TGCTACCCTTTTGGGCGTTAAACGCCCAACCAGGTACCCTGGCTGGCGTTTAAACGTCAGTCTGTCCTTTCTCACTGGGCATTTTGAACGCCCAGCTTTTTCTGTGTAATTCCTCTGCTGTATGTTCTGAATCTTCAATTCTCTGTATTATTGACTTGAAAAGACACAAATTAAAATTTTTTTTTGGATTTTTAATGATGAGGAAAAATCAAAATGCAACTAAAATCAAATAAACAATACATGCAAGACACCAAACTTAAAAGTTTGTATACTACTGACACTAACAAATTGAGAATGCATATGAGAAACAACAAAACACACAAAACAAGAGAATTTGAAGATCAGAGCAAGTAAATCATCAAGAACAACTTGAAGATCAATGAAGACACATGATTGAATTCGAATAATGCAAGAAGAACAGAAACATGCAATTGACACCAAACTTAAAATGAGACACTAGACTCAAACAAGAAATATTTTTGGTTTTTATGAATTTGTAATTTTTTTTTGGTTTTTTCGAAAATTATATGGAGAAGAAAATAAAGAGATTCAAAATTTTTAATAAGAATTCCAGGAAACATGCAATGTTAGTCTAAAGCTTTAGTCTAAAGGAATTAGACATGGCTAGCCAAGCTTCAGCAAGACATT
>NC_029780.3:89772265-89772590 GCF_000817695.3 Arachis duranensis
GTAAGCAACAAGATGAACTGTCAGTTGTCCAAACTCAAACAATCCCCGGCAATGGCGCCAAAAAACTTGGTGTTGTTTCCGGATCAAAACTTGGCACTGTTATTGCAGGGAACAAATGCGAAACTGTAGTTAGGACATTTAATTCCCCGGCAACGGTGCCAAAAACTTGGTGCACAAAATTGTGATCATCAATGGTGCCATCAACATGGTACGCACAATTGCAATCTCAACTCTTTATCACAACTTTGCACAACTAACAAGTGCACTGGGTCGTCCAAGTAATAAACCTTACGGGAGTAAGGGTCGATCCCACGGAGATTGTTGG
>NC_029780.3:89772781-89776666 GCF_000817695.3 Arachis duranensis
TATCCAATCCTTCTTACTCCTTTCCATGGAAAGCTGTATGTTGGGCATCACCGTTGTCAATGGCTACAGTCTCGTCCTCTCAGTAAAAATGTTCAACGCGCTCTGTCACAGCACGGCTATTCAGCTGTCGGTTCTCGATCATGTCGGAATAGAATCCAGTGATTCTTTTGCGTCTGTCACTAACACCCCACAATCGCGAGTTTGAAGCTCGTCACAGTCATTCAATCCTTGAATTCTACTCAGAATACCACAAACAAGGTTTAGACCTTCCGGATTCTCTTGAATGCCGCCATCAATTCTAGCTTATACCACGAAGATTCCGGTTAAGAAATCCAAGAGATATCCACTCAATCTAAGGTAGAACGGAGGTGGTTGTTAGGCACACGTTCATAGGTGAGAATGATGATGAGTGTCACGGATCATCACATTCATCAAGTTGAGGAACAAGTGATATCTTAGAACAAGAATAAGCTGAATTGAATAGAAGAACAATAGTATTGCATTAATACTCGAGGTACAGCAGAGCTCCACACCTTAATCTATGGTGTGTAGAAACTCCACCATTGAAAATACATAAGAACAAGGTCTAGGCATGGCCGAGAGGCCAGCCCCCATGATCTAAGATAGCATAAGACTACTCAAAGATAGCTACCAAGATGTCTAATACAATAGCAAAAGGGCCTATTTGTAGAGAACTAGTAGCTTAGGGTTTACAAAGATGAGTAAATGACATAAAAATCCACTTCCGGGCCCACTTGGTGTGTACTTGGGCTGAGAATTGAAGCATTTTCGTGTAGAGGCTCTTCTTGGAGTTAAACGCCAGCTTTTGTGCCAGTTTGGGCGTTTAACTCCCATTCTTGTGCCAGTTCCGGCGTTTTACGCCAGAATTCTTGAGCTGACTTGGAATGCCTGTTTGGGCCATCAAATCTCAGGCAAAGTATGGACTATTATACATTTCTGGAAAGCCCAGGATGTCTACGTTCTAACGCAGTTGAGAGTGCGCCGATTGGGCTTCTGTAGCTCTAGAAAATCCACTTCGAGTGTAGGGAGGTCAGAATCCAACAGCATCTGCAGTCCTTTTCAGCCTCTGAATCAGATTTTTGCTCAGGTCCCTAAATTTCAGCCAGAAAATACCTGAAATCATAGAAAAATACACAAACTCATGGTAAAGTCCAGAAAAGTAAATTTTAATTAAAAAATAATAATAATATAATAAAAACTAACTAAAACATACTAAAAACATACTAAAAACAATGCCAAAAAGCGTATAAATTATCCGCTCATCAGAGAGCTTTTTGGCTATTTTGTAGAATTCAAGGGAGATGACTTCATGAACTTATACTTCCTCTCCATTCATGATGCTATGAATCATGATGGCCCGATCCACAGTAACTTCAGATCGGTTGCTAGTGGGGATGATGGAGCGTTGGATGAACTCCAACCATCCTCTAGCCACAGGCTTGAGGTCCAGTCTTCTTAATTGAACCGGCTTGCCTTTGGAGTCTCTTTTCCATTGAGCTCCTTCCATACATATGTCCATAAGGACTTGGTCTAACATTTGATTAAAGTTGACCCTTCTAGTGTAGGGGCGTGCATCTCCTTGCATCGTAGGCAAGTTGAACGCCAACCTCACATTTTCTGGACTGAAATCTAAGTATTTCCCCCGAACCATTGTGAAATAGTTCTTTGGATTCGGGTTCATACTTTGATCATGGTTCCTAATGATCCATGCATTGGCATAGAACTCTTGAACCATCAAGATTCTGACTTGTTGAATGGGGTTGGTCAGAACTTCCCAACCTCTACTTTGAATCTCATGTCGGATCTCCGGATACTCATTTTTCTTGAGCTTGAAAGGGACCTCAGGGATCACCTTCTTCTTGGCTACAACATCATAGAAGTGGTCTTGATGGGCTTTGGAGATGAAACTCTCCATCTCCCATGACTCGGAGGTGGAAGCTTTTGTCTTCCCTTTCCCTTTTCTGGAGGTTTCTCTGACCTTAGGTGCCATTAATGGTTATGAAAAAACAAAAAGCTATGCTTTTACCACACCAAACTTAGAATTTTGCTCACCCTCGAGCAAGAGAAGAAAGAAGAGAAGAAGAAGAAGAGAAAATATAAAGGAGAGTGGGGGGAAGGTGTATTTAGCCAAGGTATAGAAGAGGGGGTTGTGTTGTGTGAAAATGAAGAAGAATGGAGGGGTATTTATAGTGGAGGGAGAGGGGTTAAGGTTCGGCCATGTTGGGTGGGTTGGGTGGGAAAGTGATTTTGAAGGTAGGTGGGGTTTATGGGGAAGAGTGGAAGGATGTGAGTGGTGAAGGGGGTAATTGGAAAGAGAGATTGAGGTGATTAGTGAAGGGTTTTTGGGGAAGAGTGTTTATGGGGAAGAGAGGATGAATGTGAAGAAGAGGAAAGAAGGTGACTTGAGGTAGGTGGGGATCCTGTGCGGTCCACAGATCCTGAGCTGTCAAGAATTTACATCCCTGCACCAATTAGGCATGTAAAACGCCTTTGCATACAATTCTGGCGTTTAAACGCCGAAGTGATGCTTATGTTGGGCGTTCAACGCCCAATTGTAGCATGTTTCTGGCGTTGAACGCCAGTTCCATGCTTGTTTCTGGCGTTCAGTGCCAGCTCTCCTCAGGGTATATTCCTGGCGTTCAAACGCCAGGATGCTGCTTGTTTCTGGCGTTCAACGCCAAATTCATGCTCTGTTCTGGCGTTGAACGCCAGCCAGATGCGCCTAACTGGCGTTTGAACGCTAGTAAGTCCTTTCTCCAGGGTGTGATTTTTCTTCTGCTGTTTTTGATTTTGTTTTTAATTTTTGTGTTTTTTTTCATGACTCCACATGATCATGAACCTAATAAAATAAAATAAAATAAAATAAAAATTAGATAAATAAAAATTGGGTTACCTCTCAATAAGCGCTTCTTTAATGTCAATAGCTTGACAGTGGGCTCTCATGGAGCCACACAGGTGATCAGGTCAATGTTGTAGACTCCCAACACCAAACTTAGAGTTTGATTGTGGGGACTTTGTTTGACTCTGTATTGAGAGAAGCTTTTCATGCTTCCTCTCTATTGTTAAAGAAGAAGATCCTTGAGCCTTAAACACAAGGTAGTCCCCATTCAATTGAAGGACTAATTCTCCTCTGTTAACATCTATCACAGCTCCTGCTTAGGCTAGGAAAGGTCTTCCAAGGATGATGCATTCATCCTCCTCCTTCCTAGTGTCTAAGATTATGAAATCAGTAGGGATGTAAAGGCCTTCAACCTTTACCAACACGTCCTCTACCAATCCATAAGCTTGTCTTACTAACTTGTCTGCCATTTGCAATAAAAATATGGCAGGCTGTACCTCAATGATCCCCAGCTTCTCCATTACAGAGAGTGGCATAAGATTTATGCCTGACCCTAGGTCACACAGAGCTTTTTCAAAGATCATGGTGCCTATGGTGCAGGGTATTATAAATTTACCAAGATATTATTTCTTTTGAGGTAAAGTTTGCTGAACCCATGTATCTAGTTCACCAATGAGCAAGGGAGGTTTACCTTCCCAAGTCTCATTACCAAACAACTTGGCATTCAGCTTCATGATAACTCCTAGATATTGAGCAACTTGCTCTCCAGTTACATCTTCATCCTCTTTAGAGGAAGAATAGTCTTCAGAGCTCATGAATGGCAGAAGGAGGTTTAATGGAATCTCTATGGTCTCTATATGAGCCTCAGCTTCCTTTAGGTCCTCAACAGGGAACTCCTTCTTGCTTGAGAGACGTCCCATGAGGTATTCCTCATTGGGATTCACGTCCTCTCCTTCCTCTTTAGGTTCGGCCATGTTGATTATATCAATGGCCTTGCACTCTCTTTTTGGATTCTCTTCAGTATT
>NC_029780.3:89776678-89776983 GCF_000817695.3 Arachis duranensis
TCAGTATTGCTTGGGAGAGTACTAGGAGGAGTTTCAGTGATTTTCTTACTCAGCTGGCCCACTTGTGCCTCCAAATTTTTTATGGAGGACCTTGTCTCACTCATGAAACTTAAAGTGGCCTTAGACAGATCAGAGACTAAATTTGCTAAGTTAGAGGTACTCTACTCAGAATTCTTTGTCTGTTGCTGAGAAGATGATGGATAAGGCTTGATATTGCTGAGCCCATTTCTTCCACCATTATTAAAGCCTTGTTGAGGCTTTTGTTGATCCTTCTATGAGAAATTTGGATGATTTCTCCATGATGA
>NC_029780.3:89777150-89779120 GCF_000817695.3 Arachis duranensis
ACTTTGAGAAATCATGTTGATTTGCTGAGTCAACATTTTGTTCTGAGCCAAAATGGCATTCAGAGCATCAATTTCAAGAACTCCCTTCCTTTGAGGCGTCCCATTATTCACGGAATTTCTCTCAGATGTGTACATGAACTGGTTATTTGCAACTATGTCAATAAGTTCTTGAGCCTCTGCAAGCGTTTTCTTTAGGGGAATGGATCTACCTGCAGAATGGTCCAGTGACATCTTAGAGAACTCAGATAGACCATAATAGAATATATCTATCTTGGTCCATTCTGAAAATATGTCAGAAGGACATCTTTTGGTCATCTACTTGTATCTTTCCCAAGCTTCATAGAGGGATTCACCATCTTTTTGTTTGAAGGTCTGAACATCCACTCTAAGCTTGCTCAGCTTTTGAGAAGGAAAGAACTTAGCCAAGAAGGCCGTGACCAGCTTATCCAGGAGTCCAGACTATCTTTAGGTTGAGAGTCCAACCATGCTTTAGCTTTGTCTCTTATAGCAAAAGGGAAAAGCATGAGCCTGTAGACTTCAGGATCTACTCCATTAGTCTTAACAGTCTCACAGATCTGCAAGAACTCAGTTAAAAACTGGTAGGGATATTCTGATGGAAGTCCATGAAACTTGTATTTTTGTTGCATTAGAGCAACTAATTGAGGTTTCAGCTCAAAATTGTTTGCTCCAATGGCAGAAATTGAGATGCTTCTTCCATCAAACTTGGACGTAGGTGCGGTATAATCACCAAGCATCTTTCTTGCATTATTGTTGTTGGGTTCGGCTGCCATCTCCTTTTCTTGTTCAAAAATTTTAGCAAGGTTGTCTCTGGATTGTTGTAATTTGGCTTCTCTTAGTTTCCTCTTCAGAGTCCTTTCAAGTTCAGGATCAGCTTCAACAATAATGCCTTTTTCCTTGTTCCTGCTCATATGAGAAAGAAGAGAACAGAAAAGGAAGAGGAATCCTCTATGTCACAGTATAGAGATTCCTTTATGTTATTAGAAGAAGAAGGGAATAAAGAAAGGAGAATCCAAACACAAGGGTGAGGATAGGGGCAGAGATTTGAGATGAAGAGAAGTGTTAGTAAACGAATAAATAAATAGAATAAGATGAGAGATAGAAGTTTTCGAAAATAATTTTGAAAAGGAGTTAATGATTTTTGAAAATTAAGATAAGAAATAAAATTAAAATTAAAATTTAAAACAATTAATTAATTAAAAAGAATTTTTTTGAAAAAGATGGAGGTATTTTCGAAAATTAGAGAGAGAAAAGTTGTTAGGTGGTTTTGAAAAAGATAAGAAACAAACAAAAAGTCAAATAGTTAGTTGAAAAAGATTTGAAAATTAATTTTGAAAAGATAAGAAGATAAGAAGTTAGAAAAGATATTTTAAAATCAAATTTTTGAAAAAGATAAAATTTAAAAAGATATGATATAAAAGATAAGATAAAAAGATATGATTAAAAGGATATGGTTAGAAAAGATTTAATTTTTAAAATTAAAATTAATTACTTGACTAACAAGAAACTAAAAGATAATTAAAATTAATTACTTGATTAACAAGAAACTAAAAGATAAGATTCTAGAATTTAAAGATTGAACCTTTCTTAACAAGAAAGTAACACTTCAAATTTTTGAATCAATCACATTACTTGTTAGTTAAGTTTCGAAAATTTGAAATAAAATTAAGAAGAAGGGTTTTTGAAAAATATTTTTAAATTTTCGAAAAATAGTAAAAAAATGAAAAAGATTTAATTTTTTGAAAAAGTTTTGAAAAGATAAGATTTTTAAAATTTGAAAATTTGACTTGACTTACAAGAAACAACTAATTTTAAAAATTTTTGACTAAGTCAACTCATTTTCAAAATTTTGAGAGAAAAAAGGAAAAGATATTTTTTTATTTTTGAATTTTTAATTATGAGAGAGAAAAACACAAATATGACCCAAAACATGAAAATTTTGGATCAAAACC
>NC_029780.3:89779241-89783154 GCF_000817695.3 Arachis duranensis
TTTTTGATGCAAAGAAAACATGCAAGACACCAAACTTAGAAATCTTTAATGCTTAGACAATATGAATGCAAAGATGCACATGAAAAATAATAAAAGACACACAACAAGAAAACATCAAGATCAAACAAGAAGACTTACCAAGAACAACTTGAAGATCATGAAGAACACTATGAATGCATGAATTTTCGAAAATTGCAAGAACAAGATGAATATGCAATTGACACCAAACTTAAAACTTGACACAAGATTCAAACAAGAAACACATTTTTTATTTTTATGATTTTATTATTTTTTTGTATTTTATTTTATTTTTTCGAAAAACATATAGGAAAAAGAAAATAAGAAATTCAAAATTTTTAAGAAGAATTCCAGGAATCTTTCAATGTTTAGCCTAAAGCTCCAATCCAGGGGTTGGACATGGCTTAATAGCCAACCAGCTTTAGGATATAAATCAGTCATACAACAGCTGATATTCCAATTAACTTGCCTCTATGCTGATGGTTGGAAGCCTCAATCCAAAAGAATTTGGATATGGCTTTACAGCCAGCTAGGCTTCAACATGTTACCATGAAACTCTAGAATTCATTCTTTAAAAATTTAGAATAATTTTTGAAAACAAAAGGAAAAAAATTTTAAAAAATATTTTTGAAAACCTTTTGAAAAGAAAATAAAAAAAGAAAATTACGTAACCTGAGCAACAAGATGAACCGTCAGTTGTCCATACTCGAACAATCCCCGGCAACGGTGCCAAAAACTTGGTGGACAAAATTGTGATTCATACTTAAATTGTTGTTCAAAATTGATTCCCCGGTAATGGTCCCAAAAACTTGGTGCTCAATACCATGGTCTAAACATAATTTCACAACTTCGCTTAACTAACCAGCAAGTGTACTGGGTCGTCCAAGTAATAAACCTTACGTGAGTAAAGGTCGATCCTACAGAGATTGTTGGTATGAAGCAAGCTATGGTCATCCTGTAAATCTCAGTCAAGCGGATAATAAATGGTGATAGAGTTTTCGAATAATAATAGTAAATAAATAGAAAATAAAGATAAAAATACTTATGTAGATCATCGATGGGAATTTCAGATAGGCGTATGAAGGTGCTGTGCTCCTTCTGAATCTCTGCTTTCGTACTGCCTTCGTCCAATCCTTCTTACTCCTTTCCATGGCAAGCTGTATGTAGGGCATCACCGTTGTCAATGGCTACATCCCATCCTCTCAGTGAAAAAGGTCCAAATGCTCTCTCACGGCACGGCTAATCATCTGTTGATTCTCGATCATCTCAGAATAGAATCCCTTTATTCTTTTGCGTTTGTCATGACGCCCAACAATCGCGAGTTTGAAGCTCGTCACAGTCATTCAATCCCTGAATCCTACTCGGAATACCACAGACAAGGTTTAGACTTTCCGACTCTCATGAATGCCGCCATCAATTCTAGCTTATACCACAAAGATTCTGATTAAGGAATCCAAGAGATATGCGCCCGGTCTAAGGTAGAACGGAAGTGGTTGTCAGTCATGCGTTCATAGGTGAGAATGATGATAAGTGTCACGGATCATCACATTCATCATGTTTAAGTGCAACGAATATCTTAGAACAGGAATAAACTGAATTGAATAGAAAATAGTAGTAATTGCATTAAAACTTGAGGTACAGCAGAGCTCCACACCCTTAATCTATGGTGTGTAGAAACTCCACCGTTGAAAATACATAAGTGAAGGTCCAGGAATGGCCGAATGGCCAGCCCCCAAAATATGATGTGAATTCGAAAATAAGGGAGAAGGACCTATGGTCAAAAGACTGAATAGTCAAAGACACTAGTTCAATAGTAAAACGTCCTATTTATACTAGACTAGCTACTAGGGTTTACATAAGTAAGTAATTGATGCAGAAATCCACTTCCAGGGCCCACTTGGTGTGTGCTTGGGCTGAGCTTGAGCTTTACACGTGCAGAGGCTTCTTTTGAAGTTGAACGCCAAGTTGTAACGTGTTTTTGGCGTTCAACTCTGGTTCGTGACGTGTTTCTGGCGTTTGACTCCAGAATGCAGCATGGAACTGGCGTTGAGCGCCAGTTTACGTCATCTAATCACGATTAAAGTATAGACTATTATATATTGCTGGAAAGCTCTGGATGTCTACTTTTCAACGCCGTTAAGAACACGCAGAAATAGCTCCAGAAAATCCATTTCGAGTGCAGGGAGGTCAGAATCCAACAGCATCAGCAGTCCTTTGTCAGCCTTTTATCAGAGTTTTACTCAAGTCCCTTAATTTCAGCCAGAAATTACCTGAAATCACCAAAAAACACACAAACTCATACTAAAGTCCAAAAATGTGAATTTAGCATAAAAACTAATGAAAACATCCCTAAAAGTAGCTAGATTATACTAAAAACTCTCTAAAAATAATGCCAAAAAGCGTATAAATTATCCGCTCATCACCATGTTAGGAGAGAAGTGACTGGATATGGGAGTATTCATGGAGGCCATGGTTTCGGGGTGATGAATGCCGAAGGTAAAACTATTTTGGACTTCTCCTCAACCTTTGATCTTCTCATCGCAAATACATGTTTTAAAAAGAGAGACGAACATCTTATAACCTATAAGAGTGGCATGATAAGCTCTCAAATCGACTTCTTCTTGTTGAGGAGAGTCGACCAGAAATTTTGCATTAATTGTAAAATTATCCCAGGAGAGAGTTTGACAACACAACATAGGGTGCTCGTCATGGATTTTCGTGTTGAGCAAAAGTTGAGAAAAAGACATCAAACGAAGAACCCAAGGACGAGGTGGTGGCGGATGAAAGGTGAATAACAAAGAAGCTTCCTAAGATGGGTAGGAGAAGAGGCAAAGTGGGATGGGAATAGAAGCAGAGAAGAGATGTGGAGAGAGATGGCAAAAGTTATTAGAAGAACAGCAAAAGAAAGTTTTGGTGAATCTAAAGGAATAGGACCAAGAGACAAGGAGTCCTGGTGGTGGAATGCGAGTATACAAGAAAAGATACAGATAAAAAGGGAATGCTTTAAAGATTGGTCTTTATGCCGTAATGCAGATAATTGGAAAAAATATAAGGCGGCTAAGAAAGAGATAAAAGTGGTTGTAAGTGAAGCAAGAACAAGAGCATATGAGGGTCTCTACCAGTCTATTTGGGCACGAAAAAAGGAGAAAAAGGTATATATAGAATCGCAAAGAGCTGGGAAAGAAGAACGAGAGATTTGGATCAGGTTAAGTGCATAAAGGATAAGGATGGAAAGGTGTTGGCTTAAGAGGGGAAGATTAATGAAAGGTGGAAGAGCTACTTTTACGAGTTATTTAATGAGGGACAGAAGACTCTTCCGAGCCTTGGTCGATTATGCACAAGGGAAGAAGATCAAAACTTTGACTACTATCGAAGCATTCGAGAATTCGAGGTAAAAGAGGCTGTAACGCAGATGAAAAATGGCAGGGCAGTATGACCTGATAATATCCTGATTGAGGTTTGGAAGGGTCTTGGAGAAAAATGCATCAACTGGTTAACTAAGCTTTTTAATGAGATTTGAAGGTCAAAGAAGATGCCTGATGAGTGGAGAAAGAGCACCTTGGTACCTATCTACAAGAATAAGGGGGATATACAAAGTTGCGGAAACTATAGAGGGATTAAGCTTATGAGTCATACTATGAAGCTATGGGAAAGGGTGATAGAACGGAGGTTGAGAAAAGAGACACAAGTAACAGAGAACCAATTTGGATTTATGCCAGGTAGATCTATGGTGCACGAAATTGTGATCAATACTTTTCACAACTCAAATAATCCCAGGTGATGAATCCAAAAACTTGGTGTTCAATACCATGGCATAAACACAAATTCGCACAACTAACCAGCAAGTGTACTGGGTCGTCCAAGTAATAAACCTTACGCGAGTAAGGGTCGATCC
>NC_029780.3:89783702-89784784 GCF_000817695.3 Arachis duranensis
TTCATAGGTGAGAATGATGATGAGTGTCACGGATCATCACATTCATCAAGTTGAAGAACAAGTGATATCTTAGAACAAGAACAAGCGGAATTGAATAGAAGAACAATAGTAATTGCATTAATACTCGAGGTACAGCAGAGCTCCACACCTTAATCTATGGTGTGTAGAAACTCCACCGTTGAAAATACATAAGAACAAGGTCTAGGCATGGCCGAGAGGCCAGCCCCCAAAACGTGATCAAAAGATTCAAAGATCTCCAGATGAAAATACAATAGTAAAAGGTCCTACTTATAGAGAACTAGTAGCCTAGGGTTTACAGAGGTGAGTAAATGACATAAAAATCCACTTTCGGGCCCACTTGGTGTGTGCTTGGGCTGAGCTTTGAAGCATTTTCGTGTAGAGACTTCTCTTGGAGTTAAACGCCAGCTTTGGTGCCAGTTTGGGCATTTAACTCCCATCCTTGTGCCAGTTCCGGCGTTTAACGCTGGGAATTTTGATGGTGACTTTGAACGCCAGTTTGGGCCATCAAATCTTGAGCAAAGTATGGACTATCTATATTGCTGGAAAGCCCAGGATGTCTACTTTTCAACGCCGTTGAGAGAGCGCCAATTGGGCTTCTGTAGCTCCAGAAAATCCACTTCGAGTGCAGGGAGGTCAGAATCCAACAGCATCTGCAATCCTTTTTAGTCTCTGAATCAGATTTTTGCTCAGGTCCCTCAATTTCAGCCAGAAAATACCTGAAATCACAGAAAAACACACAAACTCATAGTAAAGTCCAGAAAAGTGAATTTTAACTAAAAACTAATAAAAATATACTAAAAACTAACTAGATCATACTAAAAACATACTTAACACAATGGCAAAAAGCGTATAAATTATCCACTCATCAGAACCTCACAGCTTTATAATTTGCAATATCTGCAAACCATGGAGATGCCTGAATGGCAAAGAGTTGCTCATCTGGGAAAGTCTCAGAGATCTCAGTAGAAGGGAGGGACGCCCCAGCTACTGGTTCTATTCGGGACAGATGATCAGCTACTTGGTTCTCTGTCCCTTTTCTGTCTCTTATTTCTATATCAAAC
>NC_029780.3:89785259-89787163 GCF_000817695.3 Arachis duranensis
GGCTATTCAGTTGTCGGTTCTCGATCATGTCGGAATTGAATCCAGTGATTCTTTTGCGTCTGCCACTAATGCCCCACAATTGCGAGTTTGAAGCTCGTCACAGTTATTCAATCATTGAATCCTACTCAGAAAACTACAGACAAGGTTTAGACCTTCCGGATTCTCTTGAATGCCGCCATCAATTCTAGCTTATACCACGAAGATTCCGATCAAGGGATCCAAGAGATAAACATTCAAGCCTTGTTTGCTTGTAGAACAGAAGTGGTTGTCAGGCACTCGTTCATAAGTGAGAATGATGATGAGTGTCACATAATCATCACATTCATCATGTTCTTGGGTGCAAATGAATATCTTAGAACAAGAATAAGCTGAATTGAATAGAAGAACAATAGTAATTGCATTAATACTCGAGGTACAGTAGAGCTCCACACCTTAATCTATGGTGTGTAGAAACTCCACCGTTGAAAATACATAAGAACAAGGTCTAGGCATGGCCATGAGGCCAGCCCCCATGATCTAAGATAGCATAAGACTAAAGATAGCTACCCCGAATTGATCTAAGAACTAGATGTCCAAAGATGAAAATACAATAGCAAAAGGTCCTATTTATAGAGAACTAGTAGCCTAGGGTTTACAGAGATGAGTAAATGACATAAAAATCCACTTCTGGGCCTACTTGGTGTGTGCTTGGGCTGAGCATTGAAGCATGTTCGTGTAGAGACTTCTCTTGGAGTTAAACGCCAGCTTTTGTGCCAGTTTGGGCGTTTAACTCCCATTCTTGTGCCAGTTCCGGCGTTTAACGCCGGGCAGTTTTGAGCTGATTTGGAACGCCGGTTTGGGCCGTCAAATCCCGGGCAAAGTATGGACTATTATATATTGCTGGAAAGCCCAGGATGTCTACTTTCCAACGCCGTTAATAGCGCGCCAATTGGGCTTCTGTAGCTCCAGAAAATCCACTTCGAGTGCAGGGAGGTCAGAATTCAACAGCATCTGCAGTCCTTTTCAGCCTCTGAATCAGATTTTTGCTCAGGTCCCTCAATTTCAGCCAGAAAATACCTGAAATCACAAAAAAACACACAAACTCATAGTAAAGTCCAAAAAAGTGAATTTTAACTAAAAACTAATAAAAATATACTAAAAACTAACTAAAACATACTAAAAACATACTAAAAACAATGCCAAAAAGCGTACAAATTATCCGCTCATCACAACACCAAACTTAAATTGTTGCTTGTCCCCAAGCAACAGAAAACCAAATAAGATAAAAAGAAGAGAATATGCAATGAACTCCAAAAACATCTATGAAGATCAGTATTAATTAGATGAGCGGGGCTTTTAGCTTTTTGCCTCTGAACAGTTTTGGCATCTCACTTTATCCTTTGAAGCTTTTTGCCTCTGAATAGTTTTGGCATCTCACTCTATCCTTTGAAATTCAGAATGATTGGCTTCTATAGGAACTCAGAATCCAGATAGTGTTATTGATTCTCCTAGTTAAGTGTGATGATTCTTGAACACAGCTACTTTATGAGTCTTGGCCGTGTCCCAAAGCACTCTGTCTTCCAGTGTTACCACCGGATATATACATGCCACAGACACATAACTGGGTGAACCTTTTCAGATTGTGACTCAGCTTTGCTAGAGTCCCCAATTAGAGGTGTCCAGGGTTCTTAAGCACACTCTTTTTGCTTTGGATCACAACTTTATTTTTTTCTTTTCTCTCTCTTTTTTTTCGTTTTTCTCTCTCTTTCTTCTTTTTTTTTTGTTTTTCTCTTTCCTTTTTTTTTGTATTCACTGCTTTTTCTTACTTCAAGAATCATTTTTATGATTTTTCAGATCCTCAGTAACATGTCTCCTTTTTCATCATTCTTTCAAGAGCCAACAATTTTAACATTCATGAACAACAA